>NC_080043.1:50842928-50909288 GCF_012489685.1 Lotus japonicus | reverse complement strand
AGCAGTGCGACTCTCGACCATCGAAATGCGGGCTCTTACACAACATCTGGAAAAACTTAATGAGGAGGCAAACTGAAGAGATCCACGAAAGGCTGGATCAAATGGAGAACCGGAACAATAGTGACAGTGAAGGCGGGAGGCCACGACGAATTCATGAAAATCCTAGACCTGCTCGGATTGAAGGAGTCAAATTCCAAATTCCTCCTTTTTAAGGGAAAGAGTGATCCAGAGGCATACTTGGAGTGGGAACTCAAAATAGAGCATGTCTTTGCTTGCAACAACTATGAGGAGGACCAAAGGTGAAACTTGCAGCTGCTCACTTTCAGACTATGCTCTTGTTTGGTGGAATAAGTTTGCAAAAGAGAGATTGAGAAATGAGGAGCCAGCGGTGGAAACATGGGCTGAAATGAAACGAATCATGAGGAAAAGATATGTCCCTTCAAGCCATGCTAGGGATGTAAAATTTAAACTTCAAAAACTTACCCAAGGCAGCAAGAGTGTTGAGGAGTATTACAAAGAACTTGAGGTGCTTATGTTGCAAGCCAATCTTGAGGAGGATGAAGAGGTAACCATGATTCGATTTATTAATGGTTTATCTAATGATGTTAGAGATATTGTAGAACTTCAGGAATATGTAGACATGGAAGAATTGCTGCACAAGGCCACTAAAGTTGAGCAACAACTCAAAAGGAAAGGGCTTGCAAGGAAGAGTTCTACCAATTCCAATTCATCTTGGAGAGACAGAATGAAGAATGAAGGGCCGAGCACCCTTAGCAAACCAGCCACCAAACCACAAGCTTCAGCTTCTTCAAAACCTCTTGAACAACCATCCAAAAAGAGCAAAGAGGTCAAGTGCTTCAAATGCCAAGGTATGGGACATTATGCTTATGAATGTGCCTCCAAAAGACATGATTCTTAAGGATGATGAAGACTACACAGTGAGTCCGAAGGAGAACAAAGTGAAGAAGAAGAGGAGGCAGCCATGAATGGTGAACTGTTGATGATCCGGAGAATGCTTGGTAGCCAACAAAAGCAAAAAAAAAAAGCCAAAGAGAGAATATCTTTCACACAAGATGTTCTGTCAATGGGCAGACTTGCTTGATGATTGTTGATGGCGGGAGCTGTACTAATGTGGCTAGTGAAAGAATGGTGGAGAAGCTGAACCTGGTCACAAAACCACATCCTTGGCCATACAAACTTCAATGGCTCAGCCACTATGGAGAAATACAAGTAAGTAAGCAAGTTGAAGTTGACTTTTCCATTGGCAAATACAGGGATAAGGTTCTTTGTGATGTTGTTCCCATGGAGGCTAGTCACATACTGCTGGGAAGACCATGGCAATATGACACCAACTCTGATCATAATGGCAGCACCAACAAGATCTCATTCCAACATCATGGCCAGAAAATTACGCTCAAACCTTTGAGCCCTAGGGAGGTGCGTGAGGATCAAAAGAAAATGAGAGAAAAGATTGAACAAGAGAGAAAAGAAAAGAGTGAGACACTTGAAAGAAAGCAAAAGAAAAGAGTGAAACACTTGAGAGAGAGCAAAAAGAAAAGAGTGAAATACTTGAGAGAAAAGAAATTTGTTTGATCAAAAAGAGAGAGGTGAAAAGGATGATAGCTTCAAAACAGATCCTATACTTGATGTTTTGCAAAAATCAGATTTTGAACACTAACACTTTTGAAATTTTGAGCTGCCTTCTAGTGTTAAATCTCTTTTGCAGGATTATGAGGATGTGTTTCCAACAAGTGTTCCAAGTGGTCTACCACCACTGAGAGGAATTGAGCATCAAATTGATCTCATTCCGGGAGCTTCTTTGCCTAATAGGCCAGCATATAGAAGCAACCCACAAGAAACCACTGAAATTCAAAGACAAGTGGAAGAACTCTTGAACAAAGGGTGGGTAAGAAATAGCATGAGTCCTTGTGCTGTAGCGGTGATTTTGGTACCAAAGAAAGATGGGACTTGGAGAATGTGCTCTGATTGTAGAGCCTTGAATAACATCACCATTAAGTATAGGCACCCTATTCCTAGACTTGATGATTTGCTTCATGAATTGCATGGAGCATGTTATTTTTCAAAAATTGATTTGAAAAGTGGTTACAATCAAATAAGGATTAAAGAAGGGGATGAATGGAAAACTGCTTTCAAAACTAAATATGGTTTGTATGAATGGTTGGTTATGCCTTTTGGTTTAACTAATGCACCTAGTACTTTTATGAGACTAATGAACCATGTTTTGAGGGAATTTGATACGCCCCAAGTTGATGCAAGGGCTGCAATGGATCGTCTAGGATTGATCTTGGATGATGAGAACTCTGAAATGTGAGAAAGAAGAAGAAGAATTTCGTGATGGAAGGGAAATGGACAGAAAAGAGGGGGAAGTTTTAGTGAAATGGAAGATGAAGACTTCACACAAAGGTGGTGACAAACCCTTGATAAGCCTAATTCTTGAATCACTCAAGAACTATGAGAATCACTCTCACAAATCTGAATCACTCAGAAAGAAAATACTAATTCATTCATAATCTGTCTATTACATTGAAGGAGTGGTCCTTATAAAGAAGAAGGAAATTCAGCCTAGTTACAAAAAAATGATGAGGTGTAATTTCTCTAGAAGAATCCTAGGCTAGGAGTTACAAATTAAAAGAGGAAGATAGTGATATGCTTCAGCCCTGAACGTGTTTTTAGTGGCTGATTGCTTCATGTAACTCCCTTTCTTGATTGTTATTCTGACCAGGGAATATAGCATTCAATGCTCTTTATGAACTTAATTTCCCTTTCTTTGTAACTCCATTCTTGGCTTTGAAAGCTCTTCAATCCTTTGACTTTGCTGATGTAACTCCTCCATTCAGAACTTATTGAAATTCAAACACATTCAAAGAGTTTTAAGAAAGGAATGGATCCCTCCCTTTAAGCCCTTCATGCGCCACATGCAAACACACACCACTTGAAGTGGATTAAACACACTAAAATAAAATTCAGCAACATAATGCATTTGGATCCAACTTATTCAATTGGTCCTTTGCATTTTTATTGAAATAAAATAAAACAGAACATCACATGGCAGCCCCTATGCGTGGGCTGGCTCTTCTTCTTGGGCCTGAATGATCATCATGATTTTTGGTTCCATCTCTTCTACCACTTTGTCTTCAAGAATGGTTGCCACTACTTGCTGAAGAGTCTCTTTGGCCTTTTTAGCTCTAGCCCTTGTCATTGGTCCTCCAAGTCCTTTTAGGGCTCCATGACCCTTGTCCTTGTCCTTGTCCTCATCATTCCCTCCCTCTTGAAAAGGATTTGACCTCAAATCAAATTCTCCGCCATCTGCATCAAAGAGAGATAAATCAGAGACATTAAAGGTTGAGCTGATGTTATACTCACCTGGAAGCGCTATTTTGTAGGCATTGTTATTGATTCTCTCAAGCACTTGAAAAGGTCCATCCCCTCTAGGTTGGAGTTTGGATTTCCTTTGTTCTGGAAACCTTTCCTTCCTCATGTGCACCCAAACCCAATCTCCGGGTTGGAACACCACCTCCTTTCTTCCCTTGTTAGCTTGCCTAGCATAACTCTCATTCTTTCTCTCAATTTGAGCCTTCACACGCTCATGCATCTTCTTGACATATTCAGCTTTGCCCTGTCCTTCCTTGTGCTTGAAAACAGAAATGTTAGGCATAGGCAACAAATCAAGAGGAGTCAAAGGGTTAAATCCATACACTACTTCAAATGGAGAGAAATTGGTAGTGCTATGGACAGCCCTATTGTAAGCAAATTCAACATGAGGCAAACACGCCTCCCAAGCCTTTAAATTGGCCTTAAGGACAGTCCTAAGCAAGGTGCCTAGGGTCCTATTAACCACCTCAGTTTGCCCATCAGTTTGTGGGTGGCAAGTGGTAGAGAACAAAAGTTTGGTGCCTAACTTCCCCCATAAAGTCCTCCAGAAGTGACTTAGGAACTTGGTGTCCCTATCACTAACTATGCTTCTAGGCATCCCATGAAGTCTTACAACTTCTTTAAAGAACAAATCAGCAACGTGACAAGCATCATCAGCTTTCCTGCAAGGAATAAAGTGAGCCATTTTTGAAAACCTATCAACAACCACAAAAATGGAATCCTTACCATTCTTTGTTCTAGGGAGGCCTAAAACAAAGTCCATAGACAAGTCAACCCAAGGGTATTCAGGGATTGGCAAAGAAGTATACAAACCATGTGGCATCACCTTAGACTTAGCCTTCTTGCAAACAATGCAATGTTCACAAAACTTGATCACATCATGTTTCATTTTGGGCCAATAGAAATGTTCCTGTAAAGTTTCTAGAGTCTTTTGGACTCCAAAATGACCCATTAGTCCCCCAGCATGGGATTCTTTAACAAGCAGTTCTCTAATGGAACTTTTAGGCACACACAACCTGTTTTCCTTAAATAAAAATCCATTGTGCCTATAAAATCCATTTTGAGAAACTTTCTCACAAGCCACAAAAATTTCAGCAAAGTTATCATCTTTTTCATACATTTCTTTCACATGTTCAAGTCCTAGCAATTTAGTCTCTAACATGGAAAGCAACACGTGTCTCCTGGATAAAGCATCAGCCACAATGTTACTTTTCCCCTTTTTGTGTTTTATGACATAGGGAAATTGTTCCAAAAATTCAACCCATTTGGCATGCCTTTTGTTCAACTTACCTTGCCCCTTCAAGTATTTCAGCGACTCATGATCACTATGAATCACGAATTCCTTGGGCAAAAGATAATGCTGCCAGGTCTTCAAAGCTCTCACCAAAGCATACAATTCCTTATCATAAGTAGAATAGTTAAGGGCAGCTCCGCTTAACTTTTCACTAAAATAAGCAATTGGGTGGCCTTCTTGAAGCAACACAGCTCCAATACCTACATTTGAAGCATCACATTCAAGTTCAAAAGATTTAGCAAAGTTAGGTAAAGCAAGTATAGGTGCATGGGTAAGCTTATGCTTTAGGGCAGCAAAGGCCTCTTCTTGATTCTTTCCCCAATGAAAACCCACATTCTTTTTCACCACTTCATTTAGGGGTGCTGCCAAGGTACTAAAGTCCTTTACAAACCTCCTGTAGAAACTGGCCAAGCCATGAAAACTTCTTACATCACCCACGGATTTAGGAGTGGGCCACTCTTGAATGGCTTTGATCTTTTCCTCATCAACCTGCACTCCTTTCGAACTCACAACAAAACCAAGAAACACAACATGGTCAGTGCAAAAAGTGCATTTCTCAAGATTGGCAAACAATTGTTCCTTTCTAAGCATACTCAAGACGGATCTTAAGTGCTCAACATGCAGCTCAAGAGTAGTGCTATAGACCAAAATATCATCAAAGTACACAACCACAAATTTCCCAATGAATTCCCTCAAAACATGGTTCATTAGTCTCATAAAAGTACTAGGTGCATTAGTTAAACCAAAAGGCATAACCAACCATTCATACAAACCATATTTAGTTTTGAAAGCAGTTTTCCATTCATCCCCTTCTTTAATCCTTATCTGATTGTAACCACTTTTCAAATCAATTTTAGAAAAATAACATGCTCCATGCAATTCATCAAGCAAATCATCAAGTCTAGGAATAGGGTGCCTATACTTAATGGTGATGTTATTCAAGGCTCTACAATCAGAGCACATTCTCCAAGTCCCATCTTTCTTTGGTACCAAAATCACCGGTACAGCACAAGGACTCATGCTATTTCTTACCCACCCTTTGTTCAAGAGTTCTTCCACTTGTCTTTGAATTTCAGTGGTTTCTTGTGGGTTGCTTCTATATGCTGGCCTATTAGGCAAAGAAGCTCCCGGAATGAGATCAATTTGATGCTCAATTCCTCTCAGTGGTGGTAGACCACTTGGAACACTTGTCGGAAACACATCCTCATAATCCTGCAAAAGAGATTTAACACTAGAAGGCAGCTCAAAATTTTCAAAAGTGTTAGTGTTCAAAATCTGATTTTTGCAAAACATCAAGTATAGGATCTGTTTTGAAGCTATCATCCTTTTCACCTCTCTCTTTTTGATCAAACAAATTTCTTTTCTCTCAAGTATTTCACTCTTTTCTTTTTGCTCTCTCTCAAGTGTTTCACTCTTTTCTTTTTGCTTTCTCTCAAGTGTCTCACTCTTTTCTTTTCTCTCTTGTTCAATCTTTTCTCTCATTTTCTTTTGATCCTCACGCACCTCCCTAGGGCTCAAAGGTTTGAGCGTAATTTTCTGGCCATGATGTTGGAATGAGATCTTGTTGGTGCTTCCATTATGATCAGAGTTGGTGTCATATTGCCATGGTCTTCCCAGCAGTATGTGACTAGCCTCCATGGGAACAACATCACAAAGAACCTTATCCCTGTATTTGCCAATGGAAAAGTCAACTTCAACTTGCTTACTTACTTGTATTTCTCCATAGTGGCTGAGCCATTGAAGTTTGTATGGCCAAGGATGTGGTTTTGTGACCAGGTTCAGCTTCTACACCATTCTTTCACTAGCCACATTAGTACAGCTTCCGCCATCAACAATCATCAAGCAAATCTGCCCATTGACAGAACATCTTGTGTGAAAGATATTCTCTCTTTGGCTTTCTTTCTTTGGCTTTTGTTGGCTACCAAGCATTCTTCGGATCATCAACAGTTCACCATTCATGGCTGCCTCCTCTTCTTCTTCACTTTGTTCTCCTTCGGACTCACTGGTGTAGTCTCCATCATCCTTAAGAATCATGGTCTTTTTGGAGGCACATTCATAAGCATAATGTCCCATACCTTGGCATTTGAAGCACTTGACCTCTTTGCTCTTTTTGGATGGTTGTTCAAGAGGTTTTGAAGAAGCTGAAGCTTGTGGTTTGGTGGCTGGTTTGCTAAGGGTGCTCGGCCCTTCATTCTTCATTCTGTCTCTCCAAGATGAATTGGAATTGGTAGAACTCTTCCTTGCAAGCCCTTTCCTTTTGAGTTGTTGCTCAACTTTAGTGGCCTTGTGCAGCAATTCTTCCATGTCTACATATTCCTGAAGTTCTACAATATCTCTAACATCATTAGATAAACCATTAATAAATCGAATCATGGTTACCTCTTCATCCTCCTCAAGATTGGCTTGCAACATAAGCACCTCAAGTTCTTTGTAATACTCCTCAACACTCTTGCTGCCTTGGGTAAGTTTTTGAAGTTTAAATTTTACATCCCTAGCATGGCTTGAAGGGACATATCTTTTCCTCATGATTCGTTTCATTTCAGCCCATGTTTCCACCGCTGGCTCCTCATTTCTCAATCTCTCTTTTGCAAACTTATTCCACCAAACAAGAGCATAGTCTGAAAAGTGAGCAGCTGCAAGTTTCACCTTTTGGTCCTCCTCATAGTTGTTGCAAGCAAAGACATGCTCTATTTTGAGTTCCCACTCCAAGTATGCCTCTGGATCACTCTTTCCCTTAAAAGGAGGAATTTGGAATTTGACTCCTTCAATCCGAGCAGGTCTAGGATTTTCATGAATTCGTCGTGGCCTCCCGCCTTCACTGTCACTATTGTTCCGGTTCTCCATTTGATCCAGCCTTTCGTGGATCTCTTCAGTTTGCCTCCTCATTAAGTTTTCCAGATGTTGTGTAAGAGCCCGCATTTCGATGGTCGAGAGCCGCACTGCTGGTTGCTCCTCCTCTTCTCCTGACATCTTTGACAAATGAAAAGATTCAAGTAGAACAAACAAATGTTAGTGTTTACCTCACTTCTCTCGTGTTTCCCTCAAATTGGCTTTTCTATGATGTGCACTCTTGCCTTTTTCCACTCAAAAATTCTCACAATCTCTTGAGTAAATCAAAGTTAAGACACACAAAGAATTATGCCACCAAATTTGTGTAGAGTCACACAGATTAGAATAGACTTTAGAATATGAAACAAAAGAAGACAAGACAAATCACCACAGAAATGGAAAGGACTCCAAATATTTAGAGACTAAAGAAGAATTCAAGAACAAACAGAAAGAAGAAAATAAATTGGAATGCTAGCAACAAAATTACCTTGAACAATTGAATTTGGCTAATTAAACAAGAACCATTCAGCCATTTTTTTTTTTGAATTTTCGTTTTTTTTTTTTTGAATTTTCGTTTTGTAATTTGTTTTTGATTCTGAACAATTAACAAGGCTTAACTTTTGCAATGGTTCAGCCAAAAGAAACAAAAACTAAAATCAAGGTAACAAGAAATGACAAAGAGTTGCTAACCAGAATTCCAGACAAGAAAAGAAACCAAAATCCTAGAACCGGAGCTCTGATTACCAAATGATACGCCCCAAGTTGATGCAAGGGCTGCAATGGATCGTCTAGGATTGATCTTGGATGATGAGAACTCTGAAATGTGAGAAAGAAGAAGAAGAATTTCGTGATGGAAGGGAAATGGACAGAAAAGAGGGGAAGTTTTAGTGAAATGGAAGATGAAGACTTCACACAAAGGTGGTGACAAACCCTTGATAAGCCTAATTCTTGAATCACTCAAGAACTATGAGAATCACTCTCACAAATCTGAATCACTCAGAAAAGAAAATACTAATTCATTCATAATCTGTCTATTACATTGAAGGAGTGGTCCTTATAAAGAAGAAGGAAATTCAGCCTAGTTACAAAAAAATGATGAGGTGTAATTTCTCTAGAAGAATCCTAGGCTAGGAGTTACAAATTAAAAGAGGAAGATAGTGATATGCTTCAGCCCTGAACGTGTTTTTAGTGGCTGATTGCTTCATGTAACTCCCTTTCTTGATTGTTATTCTGACCAGGGAATATAGCATTCAATGCTCTTTATGAACTTAATTTCCCTTTCTTTGTAACTCCATTCTTGGCTTTGAAAGCTCTTCAATCCTTTGACTTTGCTGATGTAACTCCTCCATTCAGAACTTATTGAAATTCAAACACATTCAAAGAGTTTTAAGAAAGGAATGGATCCCTCCTTTAAGCCCTTCATGCGCCACATGCAAACACACACCACTTGAAGTGGATTAAACACACTAAAATAAAATTCAGCAACATAATGCATTTGGATCCAACTTATTCAATTGGTCCTTTGCATTTTTATTGAAATAAAATAAAACAGAACATCACATGGCAGCCCCTATGCGTGGGCTGGCTCTTCTTCTTGGGCCTGAATGATCATCATGATTTTTGGTTCCATCTCTTCTACCACTTTGTCTTCAAGAATGGTTGCCACTACTTGCTGAAGAGTCTCTTTGGCCTTTTTAGCTCTAGCCCTTGTCATTGGTCCTCCAAGTCCTTTTAGGGCTCCATGACCCTTGTCCTTGTCCTTGTCCTCATCAGAATTCATTGGGAAATTTGTGGTTGTGTACTTTGATGATATTTTGGTCTATAGCACTACTCTTGAGCTGCATGTTGAGCACTTAAGATCTGTCTTGAGTATGCTTAGAAAGGAAAAATTGTTTGCCAATCTTGAGAAATGCACTTTTTGCACTGACCATGTTGTGTTTCTTGGTTTTGTTGTGAGTCCGAAAGGAGTGCAGGTTGATGAGGAAAAGATCAAAGCCATTCAAGAGTGGCCCACTCCTAAATCCGTGGGTGATGTAAGAAGTTTTCATGGCTTGGCCAGTTTCTACAGGAGGTTTGTAAAGGACTTTAGTACCTTGGCAACACCCCTAAATGAAGTGGTGAAAAAGAATGTGGGTTTTCATTGGGGAAAGAATCAAGAAGAGGCCTTTGCTGCCCTAAAGCATAAGCTTACCCATGCACCTATACTTGCTTTACCTAACTTTGCTAAATCTTTTGAACTTGAATGTGATGCTTCAAATGTAGGTATTGGTGCTGTGTTGCTTCAAGAAGGCCACCCAATTGCTTATTTTAGTGAAAAGTTAAGCGGAGCTGCCCTTAACTATTCTACTTATGATAAGGAATTGTATGCTTTGGTGAGAGCTTTGAAGACTTGGCAGCATTATCTTTTGCCCAAGGAATTCGTGATTCATAGTGATCATGAGTCGCTGAAATACTTGAAGGGGCAAGGTAAGTTGAACAAAAGGCATGCCAAATGGGTTGAATTTTTGGAACAATTTCCCTATGTCATAAAACACAAAAAAGGGAAAAGTAACATTGTGGCTGATGCTTTATCCAGGAGACACGTGTTGCTTTCCATGTTAGAGACTAAATTGCTAGGACTTGAACATGTGAAAGAAATGTATGAAAAAGATGATAACTTTGCTGAAATTTTTGTGGCTTGTGAGAAAGTTTCTCAAAATGGATTTTATAGGCACAATGGATTTTTATTTAAGGAAAACAGGTTGTGTGTGCCTAAAAGTTCCATTAGAGAACTGCTTGTTAAAGAATCCCATGCTGGGGGATTAATGGGTCATTTTGGAGTCCAAAAGACTCTAGAAACTTTACAGGAACATTTTTATTGGCCCAAAATGAAACATGATGTGATCAAATTTTGTGAACATTGCATTGTTTGCAAGAAGGCTAAGTCTAAGGTGATGCCACATGGTTTGTATATTCCTTTGCCAATCCCTGAATACCCTTGGGTTGACTTGTCTATGGACTTTGTTTTAGGCCTCCCTAGAACAAAGAATGGTAAGGATTCCACTTTTGTGGTTGTTGATAGGTTTTCAAAAATGGCTCACTTTATTCCTTGCAGGAAAGCTGATGATGCTTGTCACGTTGCTGATTTGTTCTTTAAAGAAGTTGTAAGACTTCATGGGATGCCTAGAAGCATAGTTAGTGATAGGGACACCAAGTTCCTAAGTCACTTCTGGAGGACTTTATGGGGGAAGTTAGGTACTAAACTTTTGTTCTCTACCACTTGCCACCCACAAACTGATGGGCAAACTGAGGTGGTTAATAGGACCCTAGGCACCTTGCTTAGGACTGTCCTTAAGGCCAACTTAAAGGCTTGGGAGGCGTGTTTGCCTCATGTTGAATTTGCTTACAATAGGGCTGTCCGTAGCACTACCAATTGCTCTCCATTTGAAGTAGTGTATGGATTTAACCCTTTGACTCCTCTTGATTTGTTGCCTATGCCTAACATTTCTGTTTTCAAGCACAAGGAAGGACAGGGCAAAGCTGAATATGTCAAGAAGATGCATGAGCGTGTGAAGGCTCAAATTGAGAGAAAGAATGAGAGTTATGCTAGGCAAGCTAACAAGGGAAGAAAGGAGGTGGTGCTCCAACCCGGAGATTGGGTTTGGGTGCACATGAGGAAGGAAAGGTTTCCAGAACAAAGGAAATCCAAACTCCAACCTAGAGGGGATGGACCTTTTCAAGTACTTGAGAGAGTCAATAACAATGCCTATAAAATAGAGCTTCCAGGTGAGTATAACATCAGCTCAACCTTTAATGTCTCTGATTTATCTCTCTTCGATGCAGATGGAGGAGAATTTGATTTGAGGTCAAATCCTTTTCAAGAGGGAGGGAATGATGAGGACAAGGACAAGGACAAGGGTCATGGAGCGCTAAAAGGACTTGGAGGACCAATGACTAGGGCAAGGGCTAAAAGAATGATGAGGACAAGGACAAGGACAAGGGTCATGGAGCACTAAAAGGACTTGGAGGACCAATGACAAGGGCTAGAGCTAAAAAGGCCAAAGAGACTCTTCAGCAAGTAGTGGCAACCATTCTTGAAGACAAAGTGGTAGAAGAGATGGAACCAAAAATCATGATGATCATTCAGGCCCAAGAAGAAGAGCCAGCCCACGCATAGGGGCTGCCATGTGATGTTCTGTTTTATTTTATTTCAATAAAAATGCAAAGGACCAATTGAATAAGTTGGATCCAAATGCATTATGTTGCTGAATTTTATTTTAGTGTGTTTAATCCACTTCAAGTGGTGTGTGTTTGCATGTGGCGCATGAAGGGCTTAAAGGGAGGGATCCATTCCTTTCTTAAAACTCTTTGAATGTGTTTGAATTTCAATAAGTTCTGAATGGAGGAGTTACATCAGCAAAGTCAAAGGATTGAAGAGCTTTCAAAGCCAAGAATGGAGTTACAAAGAAAGGGAAATTAAGTTCATAAAGAGCATTGAATGCTATATTCCCTGGTCAGAATAACAATCAAGAAAGGGAGTTACATGAAGCAATCAGCCACTAAAAACACGTTCAGGGCTGAAGCATATCACTATCTTCCTCTTTTAATTTGTAACTCCTAGCCTAGGATTCTTCTAGAGAAATTACACCTCATCATTTTTTTGTAACTAGGCTGAATTTCCTTCTTCTTTATAAGGACCACTCCTTCAATGTAATAGACAGATTATGAATGAATTAGTATTTTCTTTTCTGAGTGATTCAGATTTGTGAGAGTGATTCTCATAGTTCTTGAGTATTCAAGAATTAGGCTTATCAAGGGTTTGTCACCACCTTTGTGTGAAGTCTTCATCTTCCATTTCACTAAAACTTCCCCTCTTTTCTGTCCATTTCCCTTCCATCACGAAATTCTTCTTCTTCTTTTTCACAATTCAGAGTTCTCATCATCCAAGATCAATCCTAGACGATCCATTGCAGCCCTTGCATCAACTTGGGGCGTATCAAAGGGCCAAGGAAGCACTTCAACAGATGATAGCATTAGCTCTTGAGGAAGGAACCCATGTGCGAGAACTTGAGCCCAAATTGGTGAATTTCCTCATGAACTATGAAGAGGAAGTCGTCCAAGATCAGCCCAATTAATTGGAGCTGAGTTCGAATTTTATTTCTAGTTTTTTTTTCAATCCAATAAGTCCCTAATACACCAAGGATGCATTAGCAATTAATGGACCTGAAGTGGAGGCATGTGGGGCGTGAATAAGAAGGCTTTAAGGGAGGAATATTCCAAGTTTGCATCAGCTCTTGATGGCTGAAGTAAAACTCCAAGAATCTCTTTCAATTGAAGTTAATTTCCTGTTTTTGTTTAATGTAATGAGAGAAAGTTTAGGGGCTGTTACAAGCTGAGCTTGACCAGCTCATTAGGAGTTTTTATTTGAATTTTCAGTTCAGAATTGGATGTTAAAACTCCATAATTAGTCATTAATTGGAGTTAAGACCATGACTCACCTTTGTAATTCAAAACAAAGCCAAACTCTTTTAAAAGGGAGGGACGGCCAAGCATGGAGATCATGAATGAATAAGATTATTTTTTCTGAGTTAGTTCAGTTTGTTGAGAATGATTCTCATATCCCTTGAGTGATTCAAGACCTTGACTTATCAAAGGTTTGCCACCACCTTTGTGTGACGTCTGCACTTCCATATCCATAAAGTTCCATTCCAATTCTGTCCATCTTTTCCTTGCACGAAATTCTTCTTTGTTTTCCCCTTCCAACTCTGATTTCTCAAGTCCTAAAATCATCCTAGACGATCCATCAAGCCCTTGCATCAACTTGGGGCATATCAGTTGATCATGGTGGTTTCTTATATGATGAATATGATTCCTTACTTGAATGGCTAGCATGCTTAAATGTCTTCGATCCCGGAGGCTTAATTCAGTTTTGTGCAGTAGAGAGTTTTTCAACTTTTTTTTTTAACTAATTATTGTTGTTTGATGAGGACAAGGACAAGGACAAGGGTCATGGAGCCCTAAAAGGACTTGGAGGACCAATGACAAGGGCTAGAGCTAAAAAGGCCAAAGAGACTCTTCAGCAAGTAGTGGCAACCATTCTTGAAGACAAAGTGGTAGAAGAGATGGAACCAAAAATCATGATGATCATTCAGGCCCAAGAAGAAGAGCCAGCCCACGCATAGGGGCTGCCATGTGATGTTCTGTTTTATTTTATTTCAATAAAAATGCAAAGGACCAATTGAATAAGTTGGATCCAAATGCATTATGTTGCTGAATTTTATTTTAGTGTGTTTAATCCACTTCAAGTGGTGTGTGTTTGCATGTGGCGCATGAAGGGCTTAAAGGGAGGGATCCATTCCTTTCTTAAAACTCTTTGAATGTGTTTGAATTTCAATAAGTTCTGAATGGAGGAGTTACATCAGCAAAGTCAAAGGATTGAAGAGCTTTCAAAGCCAAGAATGGAGTTACAAAGAAAGGGAAATTAAGTTCATAAAGAGCATTGAATGCTATATTCCCTGGTCAGAATAACAATCAAGAAAGGGAGTTACATGAAGCAATCAGCCACTTAAAACACGTTCAGGGCTGAAGCATATCACTATCTTCCTCTTTTAATTTGTAACTCCTAGCCTAGGATTCTTCTAGAGAAATTACACCTCATCATTTTTTTGTAACTAGGCTGAATTTCCTTCTTCTTTATAAGGACCACTCCTTCAATGTAATAGACAGATTATGAATGAATTAGTATTTTCTTTTCTGAGTGATTCAGATTTGTGAGAGTGATTCTCATAGTTCTTGAGTGATTCAAGAATTAGGCTTATCAAGGGTTTGTCACCACCTTTGTGTGAAGTCTTCATCTTCCATTTCACTAAAACTTCCCCTCTTTTCTGTCCATTTCCCTTCCATCACGAAATTCTTCTTCTTCTTTCTCACATTTCAGAGTTCTCATCATCCAAGATCAATCCTAGACGATCCATTGCAGCCCTTGCATCAACTTGGGGCGTATCATTTGGTATCAGAGCTCCGGTTCTAGGATTTTGGTTTCTTTTCTTATCTGGAATTCTGGTTAGCAACTCTTTGTCATTTCTTGTTACCTTGATTTTAGTTTTTGTTTCTTTTGGCTGAACCATTGCAAAAGTTAAGCCTTGTTAATTGTTCAGAATCAAAAACAAATTACAAAACGAAAATTCAAAAAAAAAAAAAAAACGAAAATTCAAAAAAAAAATGGCTGAATGGTTCTTGTTTAATTAGCCAAATTCAATTGTTCAAGGTAATTTTGTTGCTAGCATTCCAATTTATTTTCTTCTTTCTGTTTGTTCTTGAATTCTTCTTTAGTCTCTAAATATTTGGAGTCCTTTCCATTTCTGTGGTGATTTTGTCTTGTCTTCTTTTGTTTCATATTCTAAAGTCTATTCTAATCTGTGTGACTCTACACAAATTTGGTGGCATAATTCTTTGTGTGTCTTAACTTTGATTTACTCAAGAGATTGTGAGAATTTTTGAGTGGAAAAAGGCAAGAGTGCACATCATAGAAAAGCCAATTTGAGGGAAACACGAGAGAAGTGAGGTAAACACTAACATTTGTTTGTTCTACTTGAATCTTTTCATTTGTCAAAGATGTCAGGAGAAGAGGAGGAGCAACCAGCAGTGCGACTCTCGACCATCGAAATGCGGGCTCTTACACAACATCTGGAAAACTTAATGAGGAGGCAAACTGAAGAGATCCACGAAAGGCTGGATCAAATGGAGAACCGGAACAATAGTGACAGTGAAGGCGGGAGGCCACGACGAATTCATGAAAATCCTAGACCTGCTCGGATTGAAGGAGTCAAATTCCAAATTCCTCCTTTTAAGGGAAAGAGTGATCCAGAGGCATACTTGGAGTGGGAACTCAAAATAGAGCATGTCTTTGCTTGCAACAACTATGAGGAGGACCAAAAGGTGAAACTTGCAGCTGCTCACTTTTCAGACTATGCTCTTGTTTGGTGGAATAAGTTTGCAAAAGAGAGATTGAGAAATGAGGAGCCAGCGGTGGAAACATGGGCTGAAATGAAACGAATCATGAGGAAAAGATATGTCCCTTCAAGCCATGCTAGGGATGTAAAATTTAAACTTCAAAAACTTACCCAAGGCAGCAAGAGTGTTGAGGAGTATTACAAAGAACTTGAGGTGCTTATGTTGCAAGCCAATCTTGAGGAGGATGAAGAGGTAACCATGATTCGATTTATTAATGGTCTATCTAATGATGTTAGAGATATTGTAGAACTTCAGGAATATGTAGACATGGAAGAATTGCTGCACAAGGCCACTAAAGTTGAGCAACAACTCAAAAGGAAAGGGCTTGCAAGGAAGAGTTCTACCAATTCCAATTCATCTTGGAGAGGCAGAATGAAGAATGAAGGGCCGAGCACCCTTAGCAAACCAGCCACCAAACCACAAGCTTCAGCTTCTTCAAAACCTCTTGAACAACCATCCAAAAAGAGCAAAGAGGTCAAGTGCTTCAAATGCCAAGGTATGGGACATTATGCTTATGAATGTGCCTCCAAAAAGACCATGATTCTTAAGGATGATGGAGACTACACCAGTGAGTCCGAAGGAGAACAAAGTGAAGAAGAAGAGGAGGCAGCCATGAATGGTGAACTGTTGATGATCCGAAGAATGCTTGGTAGCCAACAAAAGCCAAAGAAAGAAAGCCAAAGAGAGAATATCTTTCACACAAGATGTTCTGTCAATGGGCAGATTTGCTTGATGATTGTTGATGGCGGAAGCTGTACTAATGTGGCTAGTGAAAGAATGGTGGAGAAGCTGAACCTGGTCACAAAACCACATCCTTGGCCATACAAACTTCAATGGCTCAGCCACTATGGAGAAATACAAGTAAGTAAGCAAGTTGAAGTTGACTTTTCCATTGGCAAATACAGGGATAAGGTTCTTTGTGATGTTGTTCCCATGGAGGCTAGTCACATACTGCTGGGAAGACCATGGCAATATGACACCAACTCTGATCATAATGGAAGCACCAACAAGATCTCATTCCAACATCATGGCCAGAAAATTACGCTCAAACCTTTGAGCCCTAGGGAGGTGCGTGAGGATCAAAAGAAAATGAGAGAAAAGATTGAACAAGAGAGAAAAGAAAAGAGTGAGACACTTGAGAGAAAGCAAAAAGAAAAGAGTGAAACACTTGAGAGAGAGCAAAAAGAAAAGAGTGAAATACTTGAGAGAAAAGAAATTTGTTTGATCAAAAAGAGAGAGGTGAAAAGGATGATAGCTTCAAAACAGATCCTATACTTGATGTTTTGCAAAAATCAGATTTTGAACACTAACACTTTTGAAAATTTTGAGCTGCCTTCTAGTGTTAAATCTCTTTTGCAGGATTATGAGGATGTGTTTCCAACAAGTGTTCCAAGTGGTCTACCACCACTGAGAGGAATTGAGCATCAAATTGATCTCATTCCGGGAGCTTCTTTGCCTAATAGGCCAGCATATAGAAGCAACCCACAAGAAACCACTGAAATTCAAAGACAAGTGGAAGAACTCTTGAACAAAGGGTGGGTAAGAAATAGCATGAGTCCTTGTGCTGTACCGGTGATTTTGGTACCAAAGAAAGATGGGACTTGGAGAATGTGCTCTGATTGTAGAGCCTTGAATAACATCACCATTAAGTATAGGCACCCTATTCCTAGACTTGATGATTTGCTTGATGAATTGCATGGAGCATGTTATTTTTCTAAAATTAATTTGAAAAGTGGTTACAATCAGATAAGGATTAAAGAAGGGGATGAATGGAAAACTGCTTTCAAAACTAAATATGGTTTGTATGAATGGTTGGTTATGCCTTTTGGTTTAACTAATGCACCTAGTACTTTTATGAGACTAATGAACCATGTTTTGAGGGAATTCATTGGGAAATTTGTGGTTGTGTACTTTGATGATATTTTGGTCTATAGCACTACTCTTGAGCTGCATGTTGAGCACTTAAGATCCGTCTTGAGTATGCTTAGAAAGGAACAATTGTTTGCCAATCTTGAGAAATGCACTTTTTGCACTGACCATGTTGTGTTTCTTGGTTTTGTTGTGAGTTCGAAAGGAGTGCAGGTTGATGAGGAAAAGATCAAAGCCATTCAAGAGTGGCCCACTCCTAAATCCGTGGGTGATGTAAGAAGTTTTCATGGCTTGGCCAGTTTCTACAGGAGGTTTGTAAAGGACTTTAGTACCTTGGCAGCACCCCTAAATGAAGTGGTGAAAAAGAATGTGGGTTTTCATTGGGGAAAGAATCAAGAAGAGGCCTTTGCTGCCCTAAAGCATAAGCTTACCCATGCACCTATACTTGCTTTACCTAACTTTGCTAAATCTTTTGAACTTGAATGTGATGCTTCAAATGTAGGTATTGGAGCTGTGTTGCTTCAAGAAGGCCACCCAATTGCTTATTTTAGTGAAAAGTTAAGCGGAGCTGCCCTTAACTATTCTACTTATGATAAGGAATTGTATGCTTTGGTGAGAGCTTTGAAGACCTGGCAGCATTATCTTTTGCCCAAGGAATTCGTGATTCATAGTGATCATGAGTCGCTGAAATACTTGAAGGGGCAAGGTAAGTTGAACAAAAGGCATGCCAAATGGGTTGAATTTTTGGAACAATTTCCCTATGTCATAAAACACAAAAAGGGGAAAAGTAACATTGTGGCTGATGCTTTATCCAGGAGACACGTGTTGCTTTCCATGTTAGAGACTAAATTGCTAGGACTTGAACATGTGAAAGAAATGTATGAAAAAGATGATAACTTTGCTGAAATTTTTGTGGCTTGTGAGAAAGTTTCTCAAAATGGATTTTATAGGCACAATGGATTTTTATTTAAGGAAAACAGGTTGTGTGTGCCTAAAAGTTCCATTAGAGAACTGCTTGTTAAAGAATCCCATGCTGGGGGACTAATGGGTCATTTTGGAGTCCAAAAGACTCTAGAAACTTTACAGGAACATTTCTATTGGCCCAAAATGAAACATGATGTGATCAAGTTTTGTGAACATTGCATTGTTTGCAAGAAGGCTAAGTCTAAGGTGATGCCACATGGTTTGTATACTTCTTTGCCAATCCCTGAATACCCTTGGGTTGACTTGTCTATGGACTTTGTTTTAGGCCTCCCTAGAACAAAGAATGGTAAGGATTCCATTTTTGTGGTTGTTGATAGGTTTTCAAAAATGGCTCACTTTATTCCTTGCAGGAAAGCTGATGATGCTTGTCACGTTGCTGATTTGTTCTTTAAAGAAGTTGTAAGACTTCATGGGATGCCTAGAAGCATAGTTAGTGATAGGGACACCAAGTTCCTAAGTCACTTCTGGAGGACTTTATGGGGGAAGTTAGGCACCAAACTTTTGTTCTCTACCACTTGCCACCCACAAACTGATGGGCAAACTGAGGTGGTTAATAGGACCCTAGGCACCTTGCTTAGGACTGTCCTTAAGGCCAATTTAAAGGCTTGGGAGGCGTGTTTGCCTCATGTTGAATTTGCTTACAATAGGGCTGTCCATAGCACTACCAATTGCTCTCCATTTGAAGTAGTGTATGGATTTAACCCTTTGACTCCTCTTGATTTGTTGCCTATGCCTAACATTTCTGTTTTCAAGCACAAGGAAGGACAGGGCAAAGCTGAATATGTCAAGAAGATGCATGAGCGTGTGAAGGCTCAAATTGAGAGAAAGAATGAGAGTTATGCTAGGCAAGCTAACAAGGGAAGAAAGGAGGTGGTGTTCCAACCCGGAGATTGGGTTTGGGTGCACATGAGGAAGGAAAGGTTTCCAGAACAAAGGAAATCCAAACTCCAACCTAGAGGGGATGGACCTTTTCAAGTGCTTGAGAGAATCAATAACAATGCCTACAAAATAGAGCTTCCAGGTGAGTATAACATCAGCTCAACCTTTAATGTCTCTGATTTATCTCTCTTTGATGCAGATGGCGGAGAATTTGATTTGAGGTCAAATCCTTTTCAAGAGGGAGGGAATGATGAGGACAAGGACAAGGACAAGGGTCATGGAGCCCTAAAAGGACTTGGAGGACCAATGACAAGGGCTAGAGCTAAAAAGGCCAAAGAGACTCTTCAGCAAGTAGTGGCAACCATTCTTGAAGACAAAGTGGTAGAAGAGATGGAACCAAAAATCATGATGATCATTCAGGCCCAAGAAGAAGAGCCAGCCCACGCATAGGGGCTGCCATGTGATGTTCTGTTTTATTTTATTTCAATAAAAATGCAAAGGACCAATTGAATAAGTTGGATCCAAATGCATTATGTTGCTGAATTTTATTTTAGTGTGTTTAATCCACTTCAAGTGGTGTGTGTTTGCATGTGGCGCATGAAGGGCTTAAAGGGAGGGATCCATTCCTTTCTTAAAACTCTTTGAATGTGTTTGAATTTCAATAAGTTCTGAATGGAGGAGTTACATCAGCAAAGTCAAAGGATTGAAGAGCTTTCAAAGCCAAGAATGGAGTTACAAAGAAAGGGAAATTAAGTTCATAAAGAGCATTGAATGCTATATTCCCTGGTCAGAATAACAATCAAGAAAGGGAGTTACATGAAGCAATCAGCCACTAAAAACACGTTCAGGGCTGAAGCATATCACTATCTTCCTCTTTTAATTTGTAACTCCTAGCCTAGGATTCTTCTAGAGAAATTACACCTCATCATTTTTTTGTAACTAGGCTGAATTTCCTTCTTCTTTATAAGGACCACTCCTTCAATGTAATAGACAGATTATGAATGAATTAGTATTTTCTTTTCTGAGTGATTCAGATTTGTGAGAGTGATTCTCATAGTTCTTGAGTGATTCAAGAATTAGGCTTATCAAGGGTTTGTCACCACCTTTGTGTGAAGTCTTCATCTTCCATTTCACTAAAACTTCCCCTCTTTTCTGTCCATTTCCCTTCCATCACGAAATTCTTCTTCTTCTTTCTCACATTTCAGAGTTCTCATCATCCAAGATCAATCCTAGACGATCCATTGCAGCCCTTGCATCAACTTGGGGCGTATCATTGTTCCTTTGACCAGGTTATGAGTTTGATTCGAGGACGAATCATCTCGAAGAGGGAGGGAATGATAGAGATCGGACCAGCCCATTCATAGACTCTTTTCCAAGGAATAGGATGTCCAATTACAAGGTCCAAGCCTAAAGGAATGAATCAAGCTTTGCAAGGATTTTTCCTTCAAATTAAGAATGATGGTTTGGACCCAACATGAAGGCAGATTTGTCAAGAGCCCAATCTCCATGTTAAAGATGCATTCATGAGCTGAAATTATACAAATTAGAGACTAATAATTATTGGACCTTCATAACTACAAAATAAGTCCAATATTTTTATTCTCTAATTTGTATAATTTCAGCTCATGAATGCATCTTTAACATGGAGATTGGGCTCTTGACAAATCTGCCTTCATGTTGGGTCCAAACCATCATTCTTAATTTGAAGGAAAAATCCTTGCAAAGTTTGATTCATTCCTTTAGGCTTGGACCCTGTAATTGGACATCCTATTCCTTGGAAAAGAGTCTATGAATGGGCTGGTCCGATCTCTATCAGTTCCACTCTTTATGGCCATAGATCTGTCCGTGGGCATTTGCAAGGAATACATTTTCACTTCTTCTGAAGTTGACTCTGATACTTTTACCTTACTCTTGACTCTGAATATTTATGCGCTCTGATATTCACATATTATCAATGTTATAAATTCTCACTCTAAACTCTTATATTATTTAGCTCAGAATCTAGATATTACTAATGTCTTCATTAAGTCTTAGATTCAGGGGGAGCTAAGGTCAAAATCAAACTGTGACTTGGATTCAGAATGAGCAACATAAACCATTCACCTCAGGATAAGTTTACCTCTATTCTCTAAACTCTGAGTGAATTCAGTTTATTGTTTAAGAATTGTTCATAAAAATACTTGGTTTTGTCATCATCGACACCAATTTAAAATCGATGTTATTAATCCATTGTATGTGCTATGAGTTCGTAGAGCTCAAATAAAACTTACTACAAATGGAGATTTGTAAAAAAATAAGTAAAATAGAACCAAAGGAGAATGAGGCCAACATATAGCTTTTGAGTGGAGAAATTCCTCTCTAAAGAGTAAAAGTGTCTTGTTGTACCACACAAAGTTTTAGCTCATTATATTCCTCCATTGAATGTGATGCAAGTTCGTAGAGCTCAACTAAATGTGGGTGTTTAGGGTTTAAGGTTTAGGGTTTAGGGTAGGACAAAAGGATATAGAGGCAAACATATAGCTTTTAAGAGGACATAAATTTTAAATCGATGTTATTAATCCATTGTATGTGATATGAGTTCGTAGAACTCAACTAAAACTTACTACAAATGAAGAATTGTAACGAAATAAGTAGAGTAGAACCAAAGGAGAATGAAGCCAACATATAGCTTTTGAGTGGAGAAATTCCTCTCTAATGACAGAAAGTGTCGTGTAATACCACACAAAGTTTTAGCTCATGATATTCCTCCACTGAATGTGATGCAAGTTCGTACAGCTCAACTAAATGTGGGTGTTTAGGGTTAAGGGTTTAGGGTAGAACAAAAGGATAAAGAGGCAAACATATAGCTTTTGAGAGGACATCAATTTAAAATCGATGTTATTAATCCATTGTATGTGATATGAGTTCGTAGAACTCAACTCAAAATGAAGAATTGTAACGAAATAAGTGCAGTAGAACCAAAGGAGAATGAAGCCAACATATAGCTTTTGAGTGGAGAAATTCATCTCTAATGACAGAAAGTGTCGTGTTAGTTTTAGCTCATGATATTCCTCCACTGAATGTGATGCCAGTTCATACAGCTCAACTAAATGTGGGTGTTTAGGGGGGTTTAGGGTAGGACAAAAGGATAAAGAGGCCAACATATAGCTTTTGAGAGGACATAAATTTATAATCGATGTTATTAATCCATTGTATGTGATATGAGTGCGTAGAGCTCAACTTAAACTTACTACAAATAGAGAATTGTAACGAAATAAGTACAGTAGAACCAAAGGAGAATGATGCCAACATATAGCCTTTGAATGGAGAAATTCCTCTCTAATGACAAAAAGTGTCTTGTTGAACCACAATAAGTTTAAGCTGATGATATTCCTCCACTTAATGTGATGCATGTTCGTACAGCTCAACTAAATGTGGGTGTTTAGGGTTTAGGGTTTAGGGTAGGACAAAAGGATAAAGAGGCAAACATATAGCTTTGGATAGAACATCAATTTAAAATCGATGTTATTAATCCATTGTATGTGCTATGAGTTCGTAGAGCTCAAATAAAACTTACTACAAATGGAGAATTGTAAAAAAATAAGTAAAATAGAACCAAAGGAGAATGAGGCCAACATATAGCTTTTGAGTGGAGAAATTCCTCTCTAAAGACTAAAAGTGTCTTGTTGTACCACACAAAGTTTTAGCTCATTATATTCCTCCATTGAATGTGATGCAAGTTCGTAGAGCTCAACTAAATGTGGGTGTTTAGGGTTTAAGGTTTAGGGTTTAGGGTAGGACAAAAAGGATATAGAGGCAAACATATAGCTTTTGAGAGGACATAAATTTAAAATCGATGTTATTAATCCATTGTATGTGATATGAGTTCGTAGAACTCAACTAAAACTTACTACAAATGAAGAATTGTAACGAAATTAGTAGAGTAGAACTAAAGGAGAATGAAGCCAACATATAGCTTTTGAGAGGAGAAATTCCTCTCTAATGACAGAAAGTGTCGTGTAATACCACACAAAGTTTTAGCTCATGATATTCCTCCACTGAATGTGATGCAAGTTCGTACAGCTCAACTAAATGTGGGTGTTTAGGGTTAAGGGTTTAGGGTAGAACAAAAGGATAAAGAGGCAAACATATAGCTTTTGAGAGGACATCAATTTAAAATCGATGTTATTAATCCATTGTATGTGATATGAGTTCGTAGAACTCAACTCAAAATGAAGAATTGTAACGAAATAAGTGCAGTAGAACCAAAGGAGAATGAAGCCAACATATAGCTTTTGAGTGGAGAAATTCATCTCTAATGACAGAAAGTGTCGTGTTAGTTTTAGCTCAAGATATTCCTCCACTGAATGTGATGCAAGTTCGTACAGCTCAACTAAATGTGGGTGTTTAGGGGGGTTTAGGGTAGGACAAAAGGATAAATAGGAAAACATATAGCTTTTGAGAGGACATCAATTTAAAATCGATGTTATAAATCCATTGTATGTGCTATGAGTTCGTAGAGCTCAACTTTATCTTACTACAAATGGAGAACTGTAACGAAATAAGTACAGTAGTGCAAAGGAGAATGATACAAACATATAGCCTTTGAATGGAGAAATTCCTCTCTAATGACAAAAAGTGTCTTGTTGAACCACAATAAGTTTAAGCTGATGATATTCCTCCACTGAATGTGATGCATGTTCGTACAGCTCAACTAAATGTGGGTGTTTAGGGTTTAGGGTTTAGGGTAGGACAAAAGGATAAAGAGACAAACATATAGCTTTGGATAGGACACCAATTTAAAATCGATGTTATTAATCCATTGTATGTGCTATGAGTTCGTAGAGCTCAAATAAAACTTACTACAAATGGAGATTTGTAAAAAAATAAGTAAAATAGAACCAAAGGAGAATGAGGCCAACATATTGCTTTTGAGTGGAGAAATTCCTCTCTAAAACTAAAAGTGTCTTGATGTACCACACAAAGTTTTAGCTCATTATATTCCTCCATTGAATGTGATGCAAGTTCGTAGAGCTCAACTAAATGTGGGTGTTTAGGGTTTAAGGTTTAGGGTTTAGGGTAGGACAAAAGGATATAGAGGCAAACATATAGCTTTTAAGAGGACATAAATTTAAAATCGATGTTATTAATCCATTGTATGTGATATGAGTTCGTAGAACTCAACTTAAACTTACTACAAATGAAGAATTGTAACGAAATAAGTAGAGTAGAACCAAAGGAGAATGAAGCCAACATATAGCTTTTGAGTGGAGAAATTCCTCTCTAATGACAGAAAGTGTCGTGTAATACCACACAAAGTTTTAGCTCATGATATTCCTCCACTGAATGTGATGCAAGTTCGTACAGCTCATGTGAGACCCAAGATTTTAAGCTTAGAATAAATTAGTGAAATTCCTTATTAACGAATAAGTTCGATGTATCGTGAAGGGAAACCTGAACAAGAGTTTATTGGATGAAATAAATTTATGAAGGAGAAGGTTCAGGAAAAGTTCAAGGATTGTATCAAAACCGATAAAAGTATAGCACGACTAACATTCGCCTAATCTTAGGTCCAAGACACTAGCAAATAGCTAATTTACACATTAGGACGCGATGGAAACTAATTCCAAAAATCTTCAGAGAAATGTTAGAGTTTTTCTTATTCGTCTATAAACAAGTATTTCGATGCGAAACCCTGGAATGTACGAACGTCAAATTCCAATTCTCGGAAGTTTGCCGAAACGGAATCCCTGATAGTTCAGAAACCCTAAAATCTACGGACGATGAAGACTTTTTCTATTCAGAGCTTCAAACGAAGATTCCACACGCGTGCACCCATTTCTCTTGATGTTTCCAATCTTTCTTCAGAAGGAAGTTTCTGCATTCGAGGTCAATATCATAAAGTGCATAAAGTGCATTTTTAATGCCGGTAAGCATTAAAAACAAGCCTCGAAAACCAAAAATCATACTGATATTTCTTTGAAGAATTAAAAGATTCAGCGGGAAGAATATCGTGTCTAAAATACGTTGGAATCAGTATGAAAAATCAGAATCGCGAAATAATCATTTTTCCGCATTTTCCAAATCCTATAAATAGGTGGAAAATGAAAAAAAAACAAAAAATTCTCACCTTTGAGAGAGAGTGGCCGAGAGCTTGAGAGGAGGAGAGGAGAAGTTGATTTTCGCCGTTTCTTGCCCGATTGCTTCACCGTTCGTTGCTAATCGAAGACATCTAGGTATAGTTACTATCCCTCACTTCTGATCGTCAGATCTGTCGACTTTTTCTATGTTTTTCTGAGCTCAAAGTTTGGAGCTTTTTGTAAAACTGTCCAAATAAGCTGATTTTGGTGTCTAAACTTAATGCCTACGTGCTCTAGAGCATGAGTATCCAGTTGTTTTCGACTGAATCCTGCCGAATCGTCGCAGAGGTCCAGTTTTCTGAAAATACCCATTTTCTGACAGAGGTTCCGCTTTTTGGATCAAAAACTCTCGACTGAGCTTAGCTTCAGAAGGATTAGTTGTTATAAATGTCGTTAGGATCGAGCTCATCAAATTTGTTTTTCGAAATTCTGATTTTGAGTTTCCGAGCTAAAAATAATGACCAAAATACCCCTGCGACAATTTTCGACCCGATAATTTTTCTGAGAGTTTCCCTGGCCTAGATATCGCCTAAGAATACCTAGGGATTGATCTAGATCGAAGAAAAAGTTCGAAAACCCTATTTTCCATAGTGGCCGAAACCTATTTGCTTGGGTACCGTGTCCAAAAATAATTTTTGGGTCTCTATGACCTGAGCCATTGCGTAGCTTTTTCAGTTGTGGAAATTTTGGCGCCGGTTTCGTGTCATTCCGAGTTCTGTAGCTCAAGTTATGCACGTTTTAGCGAATAAAGTGTTTTTGAACAAAACCTGAATCGAGTCAAAACTCATCCATTTGGGGAAAGCCCTTCCTTTCGTGCCTAAATGTTGTACTCTGAAGCTTCTTGAGCTTAGTCGAACATTAGTTAGGATTGTTTCGACTGTATCGACTTGTGTTGATTCATTATTGCTTTGTTTGCTCAAAGGTTCAATTGTGGAAACCTTGGGATTGACTGAACAAGCTTGTGAGGGAGACCTACACCGCGAGACTGGAACTACTCGAGGTTAGGGCAACTTACTTACTAGCTATTTTTGTGTGTAGGCGTCGATAAATTCGACTTGAATGTATTGTGATCGTTAGTGGCAACTCACCGTTATTAGTTAATGACCTAGAGTCCACTTGTTCGACTTATTTGTTAAATTCTGCACAAATATTGCATGAACTGTTCTGAAAAATGTTTTCTGGAGGCTTCGGCCGAGTGAACTTATATGAGACGTGTGTCTCCGTTTTCTGAGAGGCTTCCGCCGTTTACTGGTTTCTGTCTTATCGCTTTCTAGTGGACATGACAGGGTTATGTTTTGCAGCACTGCATTAATGTTTCATCGCTCAATAGAGCTTGATGTATTTGTGTTTAAGATTAAATTGTGCTGACTGTATTCGTGCATTTAATGCGACTTTCGGAGTGTGGATTACACTTATCTTCGTCATGGCAATGACGGGTTTGTTTTGGGAATGTTTGATAGGTCGAACCAAGGTTCGAGCCTTTATTGTTTTAGGAATCGAGACCTTCCCGGGGAATTACTTGGGTTTATTGGGATCTTTTTACTTATAGAGTTTTGAAACAAACGAAATCAGAACTTGATTTGTAAATGAAATTCATAATACACTAATCAAAGATAGAACACTTTTAAATAATGATGATAACCTCTTGGAAAAGACTTAGGATGTGAAAATGGTTTGGAAAACGGGAAGGGTCGACAATCTAAGTGTGAGGAAAACTTTGAGTGCGATAGCACCTTTTGTTCCTTTAGTGGTTTATCTAGCCATCCAAAGGATGAGCCTGGGATGATTGGAAAGTCCCCAAGTGCGAGTGCACCATCTTTGCTCATTGAGCAGCCTTTCGGCCATCGAGATGGTGACATTTTATCCGGATCATCTTTTGAGCATGACATTGCACTGGCACGCCATGCACCTAACCATACTTGTGGATGTTATTGTGATTTGTTGTTGATAAACATCGTTATATATTTCTTGATGATTTTATGTTGATAAACATGCTATGTATCAACCTTAGGGTAGGCAATACATGACTTATATGTATATATACAACATATATATATACCCCTTTATCACATGTTGTTTGTATTATCTATTTTATTCCGTGAGTTGACCCTAGCGCTTGGCTTTGTGTGTATGTTTGTGTTTGGCGGTCGGCTGCTGCCAGGCGTCCGTCAGCCGGTTTGTGATGATTCGTTGTGCGGGAAAGACCCGGAGCGAAATGACTATTACTGGAAGCTTTCGACGAGGACCCGGACTTCATGCCTGATCGAGGAAGGTCGAAAGTGGTGATTTTGCTTTGAGGTTTGGCATCGAGATGTGACATTTTATCGACAAGTAGTACATGATTTGTGTGATTTTTTTTTTTTTATTTATAGTATTTTTTTATTATATTATTTTTATTTTTTTTATTTTATTCCGTGAGTTGACCCTAGCGCCTTGGCTTTGTGTGTATGTTGTGTTTGGGCGGTCGGCCTGCTGCAGGCGTCCGTCAGCCGGTTTGTGATGATTCGTTGTGCGGGAAAGACCCGGAGCGAAATGACTATTACTGAAGCTTTCGACGAGGACCCGGACTTCATGCCTGATCGAGGAAGGGTCGATGAAAGTAGTGTGGGTTATGGGTGGTTAGAGTCTTTGAGTTGGTTGTTAGAGTCATAGCTCTGATTGTCATTCCTTATTTTGGGGCAGGGCAGGTCCCCGACTATTAGCTTTTCGTGTGATTCCCTTCCATGAGGATCACAAGGAGTTTGTCGGACGTAGGAAGTCTTTTGAGGCCGTTTTGGGCCGACTTACTTTCGTTGGAGGACTGTACTCAGAATACTTAACCTTTTGTTTTAGTTTGTACATATTTGCCCACGGGCACTACCTTTCCGTCACTGGAGGTCACTCGTGACGATGTTTTTAGTTGCAGCGAGGGTTGTGCTTGTATTGTATATTAATCGCTGTTAATCGCGATTGGGTTGAGTCTTTATTTCGACAAGTCTTTTTATTTAAACAAAACAAAAAAAATACCTGCTTTTCCGCTTTATTTTATTTTGAGTTACTAAAGTGACGCCACCGAAATCGGGGTGTTACATTGTGGTATCAGAGCTTGTCGGGTCTTTCGGGAGTCTTTGTGGAATAGGTCTTATGTGCTAGGTTGTGTGACTCTGCAAAGAGTAAAAATTGATTGTCTGCCAAGCGATCTTCGCTTTAATTGATTGAAGTTGCTACCTAATCATATTGTATAGCTATGCATAATACTATCTTATGATTGGTACTGACTGTTTGCTAAACGAATACAGAACATGGTGAACGCGAACCAACTTGCTGAGATGGTGGCCACTTTGGTCCAAGCAATGACTGTACAAACGAATGACAATGCACAGAGGCGTTCTGCTGAGGATGCACGCGAGCTACACCGGCTTCAGAGAGAAGTAGCCCTGGACCAGAACAGGGGATTGAATGATTTTAGAAGGCAGGACCCACCCAAGTTCACAGGTGGGACTGACCCGGACAATGCGGATCTATGGATCCAAGAGATTGAGAAGATTTTCGAAGTGCTACAGACAAGGGAAGGGGCCAAGGTGGACCTGGCAACTTATCTGCTGCTGGGCGATGCTGAGTACTGGTGGAGGGGTACCAGAGGAATGATGGAAGCAAATAATGTGGAAGTGAACTGGGCTTCATTTCGTGCTGCTTTTCTGGAGAAGTATTTTCCAGATAGTGCCCGTGACGAGCGTGAGGCACAGTTTCTGACTCTTCGTCAGGGTAGCATGTCCATTCCGGAATATGCTGCTAAACTGGAATCGTTGGCCAAACACTTCCGATTCTTCCGCAATGGGGTCGATGAACCCTACATGTGCAAACGCTTTGTGAATGGGCTGAGGCCTGACATTGAGGACTCAGTGAAACCGTTGGGAATCATGCGCTTCCAGTCCTTGGTTGAGAAAGTCACAGAAGTGGAGTTAATGAAGAACAAGAGGTTGAATCGTGCTGGAACTGGAGGACTAGTAAGGTCAGGTCCTCAGAACTATAAAGGAAGAGGTAAATTCAAACAGAGGAGGCCGTATCAGCATCCAGAGGGGAGAAGTTTTACCCCAAGATCTTATAAGCCTTTGACTACTGCCACTCCAGGGGTAGGAAGTCAATCAGCACACCCAGAGGTGACATGTTTCAGGTGTGGAAAGAATGGACACTATGCTAATGCATGTCTGAACCAAGGACCTCGATGTTTCAATTGCAACCAGCCAGGGCATGTGGCCGTCGATTGTAGGGCACACAAGGTGGAGCCAACTATTAATGCTGTGAAAGGAAAGCGCCCTGCTGCTGGAGGAAGAGTTTATATCATGGACTGTGAAGGAATTGAAGGTGCTAATGGGCTAATCAGAGGAGAGCGTAAGAACGATGGTAACCTTCTAACCATCCTTTCTCATTCTAGTACAATACGCTCCAATACTCTCGTAGCACATGCAACGTACCTATTTTACTTATATTGTTTACGCTTTGACCTTATAGTTATTACGCCTAATAGTACTTTATTTGACCGTTGCTCGTGTTTAAACTATAGAAGTTACATGAGGTTTAGAATAACACGTTAAGCCTAGAAAGTAGTCTTGCACCGATGCGTTTAACAAGAAGCTAGAAGCTGAAGGATGAATCTCAGAGAGATTCCGTATGGATAGTATACGTATGATGTCGAGAGTGTGTAGTTCCGTAGCGGCATCATTGAGGATTTAATATCAGGGTAATTGAAACTACTAGATGTTAGGAACTCATCGACTGTTCCAGTGGGCTTTTCTAAATCTTCACCTTCGATGTATTAGGCCTGATCAACTTAATATTGAGGGGGTGATATTCGGAATCAGAACTGGCAATGGACTTTGATAGATGGATTGGTAAGGTTGATTTGATTGGATCGAGGATTAGTTGAGTTGGGAGGTAAAGTTCGCGTGAAGTATTTGTTTGCTTGCGAAGGAGTTATAGTTTTAAGAAAGGATATTCATTTAAGAAGTATTGAAGAATTAAAGGACATTTGAGGTCCAAACTTGGTGAAAGTTTAGGTTTAAGTCTATAATTCTTGCCTTAAGTGTTTAGGACTCAAAGTTTGTCAGGTCTTGAAACGAGAGACAAAGTATCGGATTGATTGGAGGACGATCTAGTTACAGAAATAAAGAGTTAGTATTAAGATGAATACTTGAGGTTGTTGTATGTGGACAAATTTATTAGAGTCTAAGAATGAATGGAGCTTTGTTATGGATTTCGATGTTGCATGCTAGGGTAGCAAGTGAATTTCACTAAGTTAAGTGAGGATCTTAGGGTTAAGATTGACCTTGGGAGGTGAAAATCATGTTCGAATATGAGATTTAGTGGTGTTAGCATTAACGATTGTAGTTAAACCTCAGAATGTTGAGGGATCGGATGATAAATGACTAGTTAAGTTTCCCGAGGTAAGTTATGATTTGATCTTCTAGGGAATAAGTTCGGATTTGGGGGAAGTGTTAAGGATTTTAGGTAATTGTAAAGTGGGTTGTGAATTAGTGAAGGTTGGTTTTATGGTTCGAGTAAGGGAAGTCTCAAAAAAGGGGAGGTGACAATGATGGATTGTAAGATATTGATATGATGATTAGCTTATAAGTTGCTGATGAATGGATGTTCAAAGGGACTGGGTCTAGCGATGCACAAGGTATTAAGACTCAAGTCGAGTTTTAATTTGGATGATGATTTAGTAGAAGATTGATTTCAGGGTGCGAATAAGGATATTTACGAAGTTAGAGGTAATGATTAATGGACTAGTAGATTCCAAGGGAATTGTTCGTCTATGAGTTATAGAGTGATCGAGTTAAGTTTTGAAACATGAGTGAAGATCACAAGGACAAGTTGAACATTCCCTCTGGAATGGCAGAGGTGTACGAGTTTTAAGCAGAATATCGGACGAACGAAAGTAAATGAGCAAGTGGATAAGGCTGTGCGATTGCACAGAGTGCCAACCAATATTATTTCAACCACAGAACCGACACGAGTGGTCGAGCCGGACGACATAGAGCTGAAAGATGAACTGTCTTTCGAAAACGCCGCCAATTAGCATTGGTGACACAAGGATAAAACAGTTGAGGGGAATAGAGATTGTGTTGGTGACAATCATTTGGAATAAGGACATATGCGATGCTACATGGGAGCTTAAGGAACAGATCGAAGAACAGTATCCGGAATTTCTACTGAACCGTAAGTTTCGAGGTCGAAACTTTCTTTTTGGAGGGTAGTAATGTGAGACCCAAGATTTTAAGCTTAGAATAAATTAGTGAAATTCCTTATTAACGAATAAGTTCGATGTATCGTGAAGGGAAACCTGAACAAGAGTTTATTGGATGAAATAAATTTATGAAGGAGAAGGTTCTGGAAAAGTTCAAGGATTGTATCAAAACCGATAAAAGTATAGCACGACTAACATTCGCCTAATCTTAGGTCAAAGACACTAGTAAATAGCTAATTTACACTTTAGGACGCGATGGAAACTAATTCCAAAAATCTTCAGAGAAATGTTAGAGTTTCTCTTATTCGTCTATAAACAAGTATTTCGATGCGAAACCCTGGAATGTACGAAGTCAAATTCCAATTCTCGGAAGTTTGCCGAAACGGAATCTCTGATAGTTCAGAAACCCTAAAATCTACGGACGATGAAGACTTTTTCTATTCAGAGCTTCAAACTAAGATTCCACACGCGTACACCCATTTCTCTTGTTGTTTCCAATCTTTCTTCAGAAGGAAGTTTCTGCATCCGAGGTCAATATCATAAAGTGCATAAAGTGCATTTTTAATGCCGGTAAGCATTAAAAACAAGCCTCGAAAACCAAAAATCATACTGATATTTCTTTGAAGAATTAAAAGATTCAGCGGGAAGAATATCGTGTCTAAAATACGTTGGAATCAGTAGGAAAAATCAGAATCGCGAAATAATCATTTTTCCGCATTTTCCAAATCCTATAAATAGGTGGAAAATGAAAAAAAAAACAAAAAATTCTCACCTTTGAGAGAGAGTGGCCGAGAGCTTGAGAGGAGGAGAGGAGAAGTTGATTTTCGCCGTTTCTTGCCCGATTGCTTCACCGTTCGTTGCTAATCGAAGACATCGAGGTATAGTTACTATCCCTCACTTCTGATCGTCAGATCTGTCGACTTTTTCTATGTTTTTCTGAGCTCAAAGTTTGGAGCTTTTTGTAAAACTGTCCAAATAAGCTGATTTTGGTGTCTAAACTTAATGCCTACGTGCTCTAGAGCATGAATATCCAGTTGTTTTCGACTGAATCCTGCCGAATCGTCGCAGAGGTCCAGTTTTCTGAAAATACCCATTTTCTGACAGAGGTTCCGCTTTTTGGATCAAAAACTCTCGACTGAGCTTAGCTTCAGTAGGATTAGTTGTTATAAATGTCGTTAGGATCGAGCTCATCAAATTTGTTTTTTGAAATTCTGATTTTGAGTTTCCGAGCTAAAAATAATGACCAAAATACCCCTGCGACAATTTTCGACCCGATAATTTTTCTGAGAGTTTCCCTGGCCTAGATATCGCCTAAGAATACCTAGGGATTGATCTAGATCGAAGAAAAAGTTCGAAAACCCTATTTTCCATAGTGGCCGAAACCTATTTGCTTGGGTACCGTGTCCAAAAATAATTTTTGGGTCTCTATGACCTGAGCCATTGCGTAGCTTTTTCAGTTGTGGAAATTTTGGCGCTGGTTTCGTGTCATTCCGAGTTCTGTAGCTCAAGTTATGCACGTTTTAGCGAATAAAGTGTTTTTGTACAAAACCTGAATCGAGTCAAAACTCATCCATTCGGGGAAAGCCCTTCCTTTCGTGCCTAAATGTTGTACTCTGAAGCTTCTTGAGCTTAGTCGAACATTAGTTAGGATTGTTTCGACTGTATCGACTTGTGTTGATTCATTATTGCTTTGTTTGCTCAAAGGTTCAATTTCAAAGGTTCAATTGTGGAAACCTTGGGATTTACTGAACAAGCTTGTGAGGGAGACCTACACCGCGAGACTGGAACAACTCGAGGTTAGGGCAACTTACTTTCTAGCTATTTTTGTGTGTAGGCGTCGATAAATTCGACTTGAATGTATTGTGATCGTGAGTGGCAACTCACCGTTATTAGTTAATGACCTAGAGTCGACTTGTTCGACTTATTTGTTAAATTCTGCACAAATATTGCATGAACTGTTCTGAAAAATGTTTTCTGGAGGCTTCGGCCGAGTGAACTTATATGAGACGTGTGTCTCCGTTTTCTGAGAGGCTTCGGCCGTTTACTGGTTTCTGTCTTATCGCTTTCTAGTGGACATGACAGGGTTATGTTTTGCAGCACTGCATTAATGTTTCATCGCTCAATAGAGCTTGATGTATTTGTGTTTAAGATTAAATTGTGCTGACTGTATTCGTGCATTTAATGCGACTTTCGGAGTGTGGATTACACTTATCTTCGTCATGGCAATGACGGGTTTGTTTTGGGAATGTTTGATAGGTCGAACCAAGGTTCGAGCCTTTATTGTTTTAGGAATCGAGACCTTCCCGGGGAATTACTTGGGTTTATTGGGATCTTTTTACTTATAGAGTTTTGAAACAAACGAAATCAGAACTTGATTTGTAAATGAAATTCATAATACACTAATCAAAGATAGAAACACTTTTAAATAATGATGATAACCTCTTGGAAAAGACTTAGGATGTGAAAATGGTTTGGAAAACGGGAAGGGTCGACAATCTAAGTGTGAGGAAAACTTTGAGTGCGATAGCACCTTTTGTTCCTTTAGTGGTTTATCTAGCCATCCAAAGGATGAGCCTGGGATGATTGGAAAGTCCCCAAGTGCGAGTGCACCATCTTTGCTCATTGAGCAGCCTTTCGGCCATCGAGCTGATGAGCCTGAGTAAATTGAAAAGTCACTGAGTGCGAGCAGCATTCTCCTTGTTCGTTGAACAGTCCATTTGACCATCGAGCTGGTGAGTCAAAGTAACTTGAAAAGTCATTGAATGCCAGATGCATTCTTTTGCTCGTTGAGCAGTTTGTTTGGCCATCGTGACGGTGTGCCCAAGTGACTAGTAAAGTTACCAAATGCGATTAGCACTTCTTTGTTTACCTTAGGGTATTGTAGAGACAATGTACTCTAGTTAGACACGCGTGCCTTGGTGAGGACGATTCGTTGTTTGGCTAACCATATTGCATTCATGCATACATTTCTTGGAAAGTGTGCTGCTTTCCGAAGGACGATATCAGATCGGACTTCAACGGAGCTAGATGCCCCAAATGGAGCTAGCTGCTTCACAAGAGCGTGCTGCTTCACAGGAGCGTGCTGCTTCATAAAAGCGAGGTGCTTTAGCGAAGCGAGGTGCTTGGCTTGTCCCATCCATCGAGATGGTGACATTTTATCCGGATCATCTTTTGAGCATGACATTGCACTGGCACGCCATGCACCTAACCATACTTGTGGATGTTATTGTGATTTGTTGTTGATAAACATCGTTATATATATCTTGATGATTTTATGTTGATAAACATGCTATGTATCAACCTTAGGGTAGGCAATACATGACTTATATGTATATATACAACATATATATATATACCCCCTTTATCACATGTTGTTTGTATTATCTATTTTATTCTGTGAGTTGACCCTAGCGCCTTGGCTTTGTGTGTATGTTTGTGTTTGGGCGGTCGGCCTGCTGCCAGGCGTCCGTCAGCCGGTTTGTGATGATTCGTTGTGCGGGAAAGACCCGGAGCGAAATGACTATTACTGAAGCTTTCGACGAGGACCCAGACTTCATGCCTGATCGAGGAAGGGTCGATGAAAGTAGTGTGGGTTATGGGTGGTTAGAGTCTTTGAGTTGGTTGTTAGAGTCATAGCTCTGATTGTCATTCCTTATTTTGGGGCAGGGCAGGTCCCCGACTATTAGCTTTTCGTGTGATTCCCTTCCATGAGGATCACAGGGAGTTTGTCGGACGTAGGAAGTCTTTTGAGGCCGTTTTGGGCCGACTTACTTTCGTTGGAGGACTGTACTCAGAATACTTAACCTTTTGTTTTAGTTTGTACATATTTTCCCACGGGCACTTCCTTTCCGTCACTGGAGGTCACTCGTGACGATGTTTTTAGTTGCAGCGAGGGCTGTGCTTGTATTGTATATTAATCGCTGTTAATCGCGATTGGGTTGAGTCTTTATTTCGACAAGTCTTTTTATTTAAACAAAACAAAAAAAATACCTGCTTTTCCGCTTTATTTTATTTTAAGTTACTAAAGTGACGCAACCGAAATCGGGGTGTTACAGCTCAACTAAATGTGGGTGTTTAGGGTTAAGGGTTTAGGGTAGAACAAAAGGATAAAGAGGCAAACATATAGCTTTTGAGAGGACATCAATTTAAAATCGATGTTATTAATCCATTGTATGTGATATGAGTTCGTAGAACTCAACTCAAAATGAAGAATTGTAACGAAATAAGTGCAGTAGAACCAAAGGAGAATGAAGCCAACATATAGCTTTTGAGTGGAGAAATTCATCTCTAATGACAGAAAGTGTCGTGTTAGTTTTAGCTCATGATATTCCTCCACTGAATGTGATGCAAGTTCGTACAGCTCAACTAAATGTGGGTGTTTAGGGGGGTTTAGGGTAGGACAAAAGGATAAAGAGGCAAACATATAGCTTTTGAGAGGACATCAATTTAAAATCGATGCTATTAATCCATTGTATGTCCTATGAGTTCGTAGAGTTCAACTAAAACTTACTACAAATGGAGAATTGTAACGAAATAAGTACAGTAGAACCAAAGGAGAATGATGCCAACATATAGCTTTTGAATGGAGAAATTCTTCTCTAATGACAAAAAGTGTCTTGTTGAACCACAATAAGTTTAAGCTCATCATATTCCGCCACGGAATGTGATGCAAGTTCGTACAGCTCAACTAAATTTCGGTGTTTAGGGTTTAGGGTTTAGGGTAGGACAAAAGGATAAAGAGGTAAACATATAGCTTTTGATAGGATATCAATTTAAAATCGAAGTTATTAATCCATTGTATGTGATATGAGTTCGTAGAGCTCAACTAAAACTTACTACAAATGGAGAATTGTAAAAAAATAAGTACAATAGAACCAAAGGAGAATGAGGCCAACATATAGCTTTTGAGTGGAGAAATTCCTCTCTAATGACTAAAAGTGACTTGTTGTACCACACAAAGTTTTAGCTCATTATATTCCTCCACTGAATGTGATGCAAGTTCGTACAGCTCAACTAAATGTGGGTGTTTAGGGTTTAGGGTTTAGGGTAGGACAAAAGGATAAAGAGGCAAACATATAGCTTTTGAGAGGACATCAATTTAAAATCGATGTTATTAATCCATTGTATGTGATATGAGTTTGTAGAGCTCGACTAAAACTTACTACAAATGGAGAATTGTAACGAAATAAGTACAATAGAACCAAAGGAGAATGAAGCCAACATATAGCTTTTGAGTGGAGAAATTCCTCTCTAATGACAAAAAGGGTCTTGTTGTACCACAATAAGTTTAAGCTCATGATATTCCTTCAACGAATATGATGCAAGTTCGTAGAGCTCAACTAAATGTGGGTGTTTTGAGTTTAGGGTTTAGGGTTTAGGGTTTAGAGTAGGACAAAAGGATAAAGAGGTCAACGTAAAGCTTTTGAGAGGACATCAATTTAAAATCGATGCTATTAATCCATTGTATGTGATATGAGTTTGCAGAGCTCAACTAAAACTTACTACAAATGCAGAATTGTAAAAAAATAAGTACAATAGAACCAAAGGAGAATGAGGCAACCATATAGCTTTTGAGTAGAGAAATTCCTCTCTATTGACAAAAATTGTCTTGTTGTACCACAATAAGGTTGAGCTCATCATATTCCTCCACTGATTGTGATGGAAGTTCGTAGAGCTCAACTAAATGTGGGTGTTTAGGGTTTAGGGTTTAGGGTTTAGAGTAGTACAAGAGGATAAATAGGTGAACGTAAAGCTTTTGAGATAACATAAATTTTAAATAGATGTTATTAATCCATTGTATGTGGTATGAGTTCGTAGAGCTCAACTAAAACTTACTACAAATGAAGAATTGTAACGAAATAAGTACAGTAGAACCAAAGGAGAATGAGGCCAACATATAGCTTTTGAGTGGAGAAATTCCTCTCTAATGACAAAAAGTGTCTTGTTGTACCACAATAAGTTTAAGCTCATGATATTCGTCCACCGAATGTGATGCAAGTTCGTAGAGCTCAACTAAATGTGGGTGTTTAGGGTTTAGGGTTTAGGGTAGGACAAAAGGATAAAGAGGCAAACATATAGCTTTTGAGTGGACATCAATTTAAAATCGATGCTATTAATCCATTGTATGTGATATAAGTTTGCAGAGCTCAACTAAAACTTACTACAAATGGAGAATTTTAAACAAATAAATACAGTAGAACCATAGGAGAATGAGGCCAACATATTGCTTTTGAGTGGAGAAATTCCTCTCTAATGACAAAAAGTGTCTTGTGTAAACCACAATAAGTTTAAGCTCATCATATTCCGCCACGGAATGTGATGCAAGTTCATAGAGCTCAACTAAATGTGGGTGTTTAGAATTTAGGGTTTAGGATAGGACAAAAGGATAAAGAGGCAAACATATTGCTTTTGAGAGGACATCAATTTAAAATCGATGCTATTAATCCATTGTATGTGATATGAGTTTGCAGAGCTCAACTAAAACTTACTCCAAATGGAGAATTGTAAAAAAATAAGTACAATAGAACCAAAGGAGAATGAGGCCAACATATAGCTTTTGAGTGGAGAAATTCCTCTCTAATGACAAAAAGTATCTTGTGTACACCACAATAAGTTTAAGCTCATCATATTCCGCCACGGAATGTGATGCAAGTTCATAGAGCTCAACTAAATGTGGGTGTTTAGAGTTTAGGGTTTAGGATAGGACAAAAGGATAAAGAGGCAAACATATAGCTTTTGAGAGGACATCAATTTAAAATCGATGCTATTAATCCATTGTATGTGATATGAGTTTGCAGAACTCAACTAAAACTTACTCCAAATGGAGAATTGTAAAAAAATAAGTACAATAGAACCAAAGGAGAATGTGGCCAACATATAGCTTTTGAGTGGAGAAATTCCTCTCTAATGACAAAAATTGTCTTGTTGTACCACAATAAGGTTGAGCTCATCATATTCCTCCACTGATTGTGATGGAAGTTCCTAGAGCTCAACTAAATGTGGGTGTTTAGGGTTTAGGGTTTAGCGTTTAGAGTATGACAAAAGGATAAATAGGTGAACGTAAAGCTTTGGAGATAACATAAATTTTAAATAGATGTTATTAATCCATTGTATGTGGTATGAGTTCGTAGAGCTCAACTAGAACTTACTACAAATGAAGAATTGAACTAAATAAGTACAGTAGAACCAAAGGAGAACGAGGCCAACATATATCTTTTGAGCGGAGAAATTCCTCTCTAATGACAAAAAGTGTCTTGTTGTACCACAATAAGTTTAGGCTCATGATATTCGTCCACCGAATGTGATGCAAGTTCGTAGAGCTCAACTAAATGTGGGTGTTTAGGGTTTAGGGTTTAGGGTAGAACAAAAGGATAAAGAGGCAAACATATAGCTTTTGAGAGGACATCAATTTAAAATCGATGTTATTAATCCATTGTATGTGGTATGAGTTCGTAGAGCTCAACTAAAACTTACTACAAATGAAGAATTGTAACGAAATAAGTTCAGTAGAACCATAGGAGAATGAGGCCAACATATTGCTTTTGAGTGGAGAAATTCCTCTCTAATGACAAAAAGTGTCTTGTGTACACCACAATAAGTTTAAGCTCATCATATTCCGCCACGGAATGTGATGCAAGTTCATAGAGCTCAACTAAATGTGGGTGTTTAGAGTTTAGGGTTTAGGATAGGACAAAAGGATAAAGAGGCAAACATATAGCTTTTGAGAGGACATCAATTTAAAATCGATGCTATTAATCCATTGTATGTGATATGAGTTTGCAGAGCTCAACTAAAACTTACTCCAAATGGAGAATTATAAAAAAATAAGTACAATAGAACCAAAGGAGAATGAGGCCAACATATAGCTTTTGAGTGGAGATATACCTCTCTAATGACAAAAATTGTCTTGTGTACACCACAATAAGTTTAAGCTCATCATATTCCGCCACGGAATGTGATGCAAGTTCATAGAGCTCAACTAAATGTGGGTGTTTAGAGTTTAGGGTTTAGGATAGGACAAAAGGATAAAGAGGCAAACATATAGCTTTTGAGAGGACATCAATTTAAAATCGATGCTATTAATCCATTGTATGTGATATGAGTTTGCAGAACTCAACTAAAACTTACTCCAAATGGAGAATTTTAAAAAAATAAGTACAATAGAACCAAAGGAGAATGAGGCCAACATATAGCTTTTGAGTGGAGAAATTCCTCTCTAATGACAAAAATTGTCTTGTTGTACCACAATAAGGTTGAGCTCATCATATTCCTCCACTGATTGTGATGGAAGTTCGTAGAGCTCAACTAAATGTGGGTGTTTAGGGTTTAGGGTTTAGGGTTTAGAGTAGGACAAAAGGATAAATAGGTGAACGTAAAGCTTTTGAGATAACATAAATTTTAAATAGATGTTATCAATCCATTGTATGTGGTATTAGTTCGTAGAGCTCAACTAGAACTTACTACAAATGAAGAATTGTAACGAAATAAGTACAGTAGAACCAAAGGAGAATGAGGCCAACATATAGCTTTTGAGCGGAGAAATTCCTCTCTAATGACAAAAAGTGTCTTGTTGTACCACAATAAGTTTAGGCTCATGATATTCGTCCACCGAATGTGATGCAAGTTCGTAGAGCTCAACTAAATGTGGGTGTTTAGGGTTTAGGGTTTAGGGTAGGACAAAAGGATAAAGAGGCAAACATATAGCTTTTGAGAGGACATCAATTTAAAATCGATGTTATTAATCCATTGTATGTGATATAAGTTCGTAGAGCTCAACTAAAACTTACTACAAATGGAGAATTTTAAACAAATAAATACAGTAGAACCATAGGAGAATGAGGCCAACATATTGCTTTTGAGTGGAGAAATTCCTCTCTAATGACAAAAAGTGTCTTGTGTAAACCACAATAAGTTTAAGCTCATCATATTCCGCCACGGAATGTGATGCAAGTTCATAGAGCTCAACTAAATGTGGGTGTGTAGAATTTAGGGTTTAGGATAGGACAAAAGGATAAAGAGGCAAACATATTGCTTTTGAGAGGACATCAATTTAAAATCGATGCTATTAATCCATTGTATGTGATATGAGTTTGCAGAGCTCAACTAAAACTTACTCCAAATGGAGAATTGTAAAAAAATAAGTACAATAAAACCAAAGGAGAATGAGGCCAACATATAGCTTTTGAGTGGAGAAATTCCTCTCTAATGACAAAAAGTATCTTGTGTACACCACAATAAGTTTAAGCTCATCATATTCCGCCACGGAATGTGATGCAAGTTCATAGAGCTCAACTAAATGTGGGTGTTTAGAGTTTAGGGTTTAGGATAGGACAAAAGGATAAAGAGGCAAACATATAGCTTTTGAGAGGACATCAATTTAAAATCGATGCTATTAATCCATTGTATGTGATATGAGTTTGCAAAACTCAACTAAAACTTACTCCAAATGGAGAATTGTAAAAAATAAGTACAATAGAACCAAAGGAGAATGAGGCCAACATATAGCTTTTGAGTGGAGAAATTCCTCTCTAATGACAAAAATTGTCTTGTTGTACCACAATAAGGTTGAGCTCATCATATTCCTCCACTGATTGTGATGCAAGTTCCTAGAGCTCAACTAAATGTGGGTGTTTAGGGTTTAGGGATTAGGGTTTAGAGTATGACAAAAGGATAAATAGGTGAACGTAAAGCTTTTGAGATAACATAAATTTTAAATAGATGTTATTAATCCATTGTATGTGGTATGAGTTCGTAGAGCTCAACTAGAACTTACTACAAATGAAGAATTGTAACGAAATAAGTACAGTAGAACCAAAGGAGAATGAGGCCAACATATAGCTTTTGAGCGGAGAAATTCCTCTCTAATGACAAAAAGTGTCTTGTTGTACCACAATATGTTTAGGCTCATGATATTCGTCCACCGAATGTGATGCAAGTTCGTAGAGCTCAACTAAATGTGGGTGTTTAGGGTTTAGGGTTTAGGGTAGAACAAAAGGATAAAGAGGCAAACATATAGCTTTTGAGAGGACATCAATTTAAAATCGATGTTATTAATCCATTGTATGTGGTATGAGTTCGTAGAGCTCAACTAAAACTTACTACAAATGAAGAATTGTAACGAAATAAGTACAGTAGAACCATAGGAGAATGAGGCCAATATATTGCTTTTGAGTGGAGAAATTCCTCTCTAATGACAAAAAGTGTCTTGTGTACACCACAATTAGTTTATGCTCATCATATTCCGCCACGGAATGTGATGCAAGTTCATAGAGCTCAACTATATGTGGGTGTTTAGAATTTAGGGTTTAGGATAGGACAAAAGGATAAAGAGGCAAACATATTGCTTTTGAGAGGACATCAATTTAAAATCGATGCTATTAATCCATTGTATGTGATATGTGTTTGCAAAGCTCAACTAAAACTTACTACAAATGGAGAATTGTAAAAAAATAAGTACAATAGAACCAAAGGAGAATGAGTCCTACATATAGCTTTTGAGTGGAGAAATTCCTCTCTAATGACAAAAAGTATCTTGTGTACACCACAATAAGTTTAAGCTCATCATATTCCGCCACGGAATGTGATGCAAGTTCATAGAGCTCAACTAAATGTGGGTGTTTAGAGTTTAGGGTTTAGGATAGGACAAAAGGATAAAGAGGCAAACATATAGCTTTTGAGAGGACATCAATTTAAAATCGATGCTATTAATCCATTGTATGTGATATGAGTTTGCAGAGCTCAACTAAAACTTACTCCAAATGGAGAATTGTAAAAAAATAAGTACAATAGAACCCAAGGAGAATGAGGCCAACATATAGCTTTTGAGTGGAGAAATTCCTCTCTAATGACAAAAATTGTCTTGTTGTACCACAATAAGGTTGAGCTCATCATATTCCTCCACTGATTGTGATGGAAGTTCGTAGAGCTCAACTAAATGTGGGTGTTTAGGGTTTAGGGTTTAGGGTTTAGAGTATGAAAAAAGGATAAATAGGTGAACGTAAAGCTTTTGAGATAGCATAAATTTTAAATAGATGTTATTAATCCATTGTATGTGGTATGAGTTCGTAGAGCTCAACTAGAACTTACTACAAATGAAGAATTGTAACGAAATAGGTACAGTAGAACCAAAGGAGAATGAGGCCAACATATAGCTTTTGAGCGGAGAAATTCCTCTCTAATGACAAAAAGTGTCTTGTTGTACCACAATGAGTTTAGGCTCATGATATTCGTCCACCGAATGTGATGCAAGTTCGTAGAGCTCAACTAAATGTGGGTGTTTAGGGTTTAGGGTTTAGGGTAGGACAAAAGGATAAAGAGGCAAACATATAGCTTTTGAGAGGACATCAATTTAAAATCGATGTTATTAATCCATTGTATGTGATATAAGTTCGTACAGCTCAACTAAAACTTACTACAAATGGAGAATTTTAAACAAATAATACAGTAGAACCATAGGAGAATGAGGCCAACATATTGCTTTTGAGTGGAGAAATTCCTCTCTAATGACAAACAGTGTCTTGTGTACACCACAATTAGTTTAAGCTCATCATATTCCGCCACGGAATGTGATGCAAGTTCATAGAGCTCAACTAAATGTGGGTGTTTAGAATTTAGGGTTTAGGATAGGACAAAAGGATAAAGAGGCAAACATATAGCTTTTGAGAGGACATCAATTTAAAATCGATGCTATTAATCCATTGTATGTGATATGAGTTTGCAGAGCTCAACTAAAACTTACTCCAAATGGAGAATTGTAAAAAAATAAGTACAATAGAACCAAAGGAGAATGAGGCCAACATATAGCTTTTGAGTGGAGAAATTCCTCTCTAATGACAAAAATTGTCTTGTTGTACCACAATAAGGTTGAGCTCATCATATTCCTCCACTGATTGTGATGGAAGTTCGTAGAGCTCAACTAAATGTGGGTGTTTAGGGTTTAGGGTTTAGGGTTTAGAGTATGAAAAAGGATAAATAGGTGAACGTAAAGCTTTTGAGATAGCATAAATTTTAAATAGATGTTATTAATCCATTGTATGTGGTATGAGTTCGTAGAGCTCAACTAGAACTTACTACAAATGAAGAATTGTAACGAAATAGGTACAGTAGAACCAAAGGAGAATGAGGCCAACATATAGCTTTTGAGCGGAGAAATTCCTCTCTAATGACAAAAAGTGTCTTGTTGTACCACAATGAGTTTAGGCTCATGATATTCGTCCACCGAATGTGATGCAAGTTCGTAGAGCTCAACTAAATGTGGGTGTTTAGGGTTTAGGGTTTAGGGTAGGACAAAAGGATAAAGAGGCAAACATATAGCTTTTGAGAGGACATCAATTTAAAATCGATGTTATTAATCCATTGTATGTGATATAAGTTCGTAGAGCTCAACTAAAACTTACTACAAATGGAGAATTTTAAACAAATAAATACAGTAGAACCAAAGGAGAATGAGGCCAACATATTGCTTTTGAGTGGAGAAATTCCTCTCTAATGACAAAAAGTGTCTTGTGTACACCACAATTAGTTTAAGCTCATCATATTCCGCCACGGAATGTGATGCAAGTTCATAGAGCTCAACTAAATGTGGGTGTTTAGAATTTAGGGTTTAGGATAGGACAAAAGGATAAAGAGGCAAACATATAGCTTTTGAGAGGACATCAATTTAAAATCGATGCTATTAATCCATTGTATGTGATATGAGTTTGCAGAGCTAAACTAAAACTTACTCCAAATGGAGAATTGTAAAAAAATAAGTACAATAGAACCAAAGGAGAATGAGGCCAACATATAGCTTTTGAGTGGAGAAATTCCTCTCTAATGACAAAAATTGTCTTGTTGTACCACAATAAGGTTGAGCTCATCATATTCCTCCACTGATTGTGATGGAAGTTCGTAGAGCTCAACTAAATGTGGGTGTTTAGGGTTTAGGGTTTAGGGTTTAGAGTATGAAAAAAGGATAAATAGGTGAACGTAAAGCTTTTGAGATAGCATAAATTTTAAATAGATGTTATTAATCCATTGTATGTGGTATGAGTTCGTAGAGCTCAACTAGAACTTACTACAAATGAAGAATTGTAACGAAATAGGTACAGTAGAACCAAAGGAGAATGAGGCCAACATATAGCTTTTGAGCGGAGAAATTCCTCTCTAATGACAAAAAGTGTCTTGTTGTACCACAATGAGTTTAGGCTCATGATATTCGTCCACCGAATGTGATGCAAGTTCGTAGAGCTCAACTAAATGTGGGTGTTTAGGGTTTAGGGTTTAGGGTAGGACAAAAGGATAAAGAGGCAAACATATAGCTTTTGAGAGGACATCAATTTAAAATCGATGTTATTAATCCATTGTATGTGATATAAGTTCGTAGAGCTCAACTAAAACTTACTACAAATGGAGAATTTTAAACAAATAAATACAGTAGAACCATAGGAGAATGAGGCCAACATATTGCTTTTGAGTGGAGAAATTCCTCTCTAATGACAAAAAGTGTCTTGTGTACACCACAATTAGTTTAAGCTCATCATATTCCGCCACGGAATGTGATGCAAGTTCATAGAGCTCAACTAAATGTGGGTGTTTAGAATTTAGGGTTTAGGATAGGACAAAAGGATAAAGAGGCAAACATATAGCTTTTGAGAGGACATCAATTTAAAATCGATGCTATTAATCCATTGTATGTGATATGAGTTTGCAGAGCTCAACTAAAACTTACTCCAAATGGAGAATTGTAAAAAAATAAGTACAATAGAACCAAAGGAGAATGAGGCCAACATATAGCTTTTGAGTGGAGAAATTCCTCTCTAATGACAAAAATTGTCTTGTTGTACCACAATAAGGTTGAGCTCATCATATTCCTCCCTGATTGTGATGGAAGTTCGTAGAGCTCAACTAAATGTGGGTGTTTAGGGTTTAGGGTTTAGGGTTTAGAGTATGAAAAAAGGATAAATAGGTGAACGTAAAGCTTTTGAGATAGCATAAATTTTAAATAGATGTTATTAATCCATTGTATGTGGTATGAGTTCGTAGAGCTCAACTAGAACTTACTACAAATGAAGAATTGTAACGAAATAGGTACAGTAGAACCAAAGGAGAATGAGGCCAACATATAGCTTTTGAGCGGAGAAATTCCTCTCTAATGACAAAAAGTGTCTTGTTGTACCACAATGAGTTTAGGCTCATGATATTCGTCCACCGAATGTGATGCAAGTTCGTAGAGCTCAACTAAATGTGGGTGTTTAGGGTTTAGGGTTTAGGGTAGGACAAAAGGATAAAGAGGCAAACATATAGCTTTTGAGAGGACATCAATTTAAAATCGATGTTATTAATCCATTGTATGTGATATAAGTTCGTAGAGCTCAACTAAAACTTACTACAAATGGAGAATTTTAAACAAATAAATACAGTAGAACCAAAGGAGAATGAGGCCAACATATTGCTTTTGAGTGGAGAAATTCCTCTCTAATGACAAAAAGTGTCTTGTGTACACCACAATTAGTTTAAGCTCATCATATTCCGCCACGGAATGTGATGCAAGTTCATAGAGCTCAACTAAATGTGGGTGTTTAGAATTTAGGGTTTAGGATAGGACAAAAGGATAAAGAGGCAAACATATAGCTTTTGAGAGGACATCAATTTAAAATCGATGCTATTAATCCATTGTATGTGATATGAGTTTGCAGAGCTAAACTAAAACTTACTCCAAATGGAGAATTGTAAAAAAATAAGTACAATAGAACCAAAGGAGAATGAGGCCAACATATAGCTTTTGAGTGGAGAAATTCCTCTCTAATGACAAAAATTGTCTTGTTGTACCACAATAAGGTTGAGCTCATCATATTCCTCCACTGATTGTGATGGAAGTTCGTAGAGCTCAACTAAATGTGGGTGTTTAGGGTTTAGGGTTTAGGGTTTAGAGTATGAAAAAAGGATAAATAGGTGAACGTAAAGCTTTTGAGATAGCATAAATTTTAAATAGATGTTATTAATCCATTGTATGTGGTATGAGTTCGTAGAGCTCAACTAGAACTTACTACAAATGAAGAATTGTAACGAAATAGGTACAGTAGAACCAAAGGAGAATGAGGCCAACATATAGCTTTTGAGCGGAGAAATTCCTCTCTAATGACAAAAAGTGTCTTGTTGTACCACAATGAGTTTAGGCTCATGATATTCGTCCACCGAATGTGATGCAAGTTCGTAGAGCTCAACTAAATGTGGGTGTTTAGGGTTTAGGGTTTAGGGTAGGACAAAAGGATAAAGAGGCAAACATATAGCTTTTGAGAGGACATCAATTTAAAATCGATGTTATTAATCCATTGTATGTGATATAAGTTCGTAGAGCTCAACTAAAACTTACTACAAATGGAGAATTTTAAACAAATAAATACAGTAGAACCATAGGAGAATGAGGCCAACATATTGCTTTTGAGTGGAGAAATTCCTCTCTAATGACAAAAAGTGTCTTGTGTACACCACAATTAGTTTAAGCTCATCATATTCCGCCACGGAATGTGATGCAAGTTCATAGAGCTCAACTAAATGTGGGTGTTTAGAATTTAGGGTTTAGGATAGGACAAAAGGATAAAGAGGCAAACATATAGCTTTTGAGAGGACATCAATTTAAAATCGATGCTATTAATCCATTGTATGTGATATGAGTTTGCAGAGCTCAACTAAAACTTACTCCAAATGGAGAATTGTAAAAAAATAAGTACAATAGAACCAAAGGAGAATGAGGCCAACATATAGCTTTTGAGTGGAGAAATTCCTCTCTAATGACAAAAATTGTCTTGTTGTACCACAATAAGGTTGAGCTCATCATATTCCTCCCCTGATTGTGATGGAAGTTCGTAGAGCTCAACTAAATGTGGGTGTTTAGGGTTTAGGGTTTAGGGTTTAGAGTATGAAAAAAGGATAAATAGGTGAACGTAAAGCTTTTGAGATAGCATAAATTTTAAATAGATGTTATTAATCCATTGTATGTGGTATGAGTTCGTAGAGCTCAACTAGAACTTACTACAAATGAAGAATTGTAACGAAATAGGTACAGTAGAACCAAAGGAGAATGAGGCCAACATATAGCTTTTGAGCGGAGAAATTCCTCTCTAATGACAAAAAGTGTCTTGTTGTACCACAATGAGTTTAGGCTCATGATATTCGTCCACCGAATGTGATGCAAGTTCGTAGAGCTCAACTAAATGTGGGTGTTTAGGGTTTAGGGTTTAGGGTAGGACAAAAGGATAAAGAGGCAAACATATAGCTTTTGAGAGGACATCAATTTAAAATCGATGTTATTAATCCATTGTATGTGATATAAGTTCGTAGAGCTCAACTAAAACTTACTACAAATGGAGAATTTTAAACAAATAAATACAGTAGAACCATAGGAGAATGAGGCCAACATATTGCTTTTGAGTGGAGAAATTCCTCTCTAATGACAAAAAGTGTCTTGTGTACACCACAATTAGTTTAAGCTCATCATATTCCGCCACGGAATGTGATGCAAGTTCATAGAGCTCAACTAAATGTGGGTGTTTAGAATTTAGGGTTTAGGATAGGACAAAAGGATAAAGAGGCAAACATATAGCTTTTGAGAGGACATCAATTTAAAATCGATGCTATTAATCCATTGTATGTGATATGAGTTTGCAGAGCTAAACTAAAACTTACTCCAAATGGAGAATTGTAAAAAAATAAGTACAATAGAACCAAAGGAGAATGAGGCCAACATATAGCTTTTGAGTGGAGAAATTCCTCTCTAATGACAAAAATTGTCTTGTTGTACCACAATAAGGTTGAGCTCATCATATTCCTCCACTGATTGTGATGGAAGTTCGTAGAGCTCAACTAAATGTGGGTGTTTAGGGTTTAGGGTTTAGGGTTTAGAGTATGAAAAAAGGATAAATAGGTGAACGTAAAGCTTTTGAGATAGCATAAATTTTAAATAGATGTTATTAATCCATTGTATGTGGTATGAGTTCGTAGAGCTCAACTAGAACTTACTACAAATGAAGAATTGTAACGAAATAGGTACAGTAGAACCAAAGGAGAATGAGGCCAACATATAGCTTTTGAGCGGAGAAATTCCTCTCTAATGACAAAAAGTGTCTTGTTGTACCACAATGAGTTTAGGCTCATGATATTCGTCCACCGAATGTGATGCAAGTTCGTAGAGCTCAACTAAATGTGGGTGTTTAGGGTTTAGGGTTTAGGGTAGGACAAAAGGATAAAGAGGCAAACATATAGCTTTTGAGAGGACATCAATTTAAAATCGATGTTATTAATCCATTGTATGTGATATAAGTTCGTAGAGCTCAACTAAAACTTACTACAAATGGAGAATTTTAAACAAATAAATACAGTAGAACCATAGGAGAATGAGGCCAACATATTGCTTTTGAGTGGAGAAATTCCTCTCTAATGACAAAAAGTGTCTTGTGTACACCACAATTAGTTTAAGCTCATCATATTCCGCCACGGAATGTGATGCAAGTTCATAGAGCTCAACTAAATGTGGGTGTTTAGAATTTAGGGTTTAGGATAGGACAAAAGGATAAAGAGGCAAACATATTGCTTTTGAGAGGACATCAATTTAAAATCGATGCTATTAATCCATTGTATGTGATATGTGTTTGCAGAGCTCAACTAAAACTTACTACAAATGGAGAATTGTAAAAAAATAAGTACAATATAACCAAAGGAGAATGAGGCCTACATATAGCTTTTGAGTGGAGAAATTCCTCTCTAATGACAAAAAGTATCTTGTGTACACCACAATAAGTTTAAGCTCATCATATTCCGCCACGGAGGCGGAATGTGATGCAAGTTCATAGAGCTCAACTAAATGTGGGTGTTTAGAGTTTAGGGTTTAGGATAGGACAAAAGGATAAAGAGGCAAACATATAGCTTTTGAGAGGACATCAATTTAAAATCGATGCTATTAATCCATTGTATGTGATATGAGTTTGCAGAGCTAAACTAAAACTTACTACAATGAGAATTGTAAAAAAATAAGTACAATAGAACCAAAGGAGAATGAGGCCAACATATAGCTTTTGAGTGGAGAAATTCCTCTCTAATGACAAAAATTGTCTTGTTGTACCACAATAAGGTTGAGCTCATCATATTCCTCCACTGATTGTGATGGAAGTTCGTAGAGCTCAACTAAATGTGGGTGTTTAGGGTTTAGGGTTTAGGGTTTAGAGTATGACAAAAGGATAAATAGGTGAACGTAAAGCTTTTGAGATAACATAAATTTTAAATAGATGTTATTAATCCATTGTATGTGGTATGAGTTCGTAGAGCTCAACTAGAACTTACTACAAATGAAGAATTGTAACGAAATAGGTACAGTAGAACCAAAGGAGAATGAGGCCAACATATAGCTTTTGAGCGGAGAAATTCCTCTCTAATGACAAAAAGTGTCTTGTTGTACCACAATGAGTTTAGGCTCATGATATTCGTCCACCGAATGTGATGCAAGTTCGTAGAGCTCAACTAAATGTGGGTGTTTAGGGTTTAGGGTTTAGGGTAGGACAAAAGGATAAAGAGGCAAACATATAGCTTTTGAGAGGACATCAATTTAAAATCGATGTTATTAATCCATTGTATGTGATATAAGTTCGTAGAGCTCAACTAAAACTTACTACAAATGGAGAATTTTAAACAAATAAATACAGTAGAACCATAGGAGAATGAGGCCAACATATTGCTTTTGAGTGGAGAAATTCCTCTCTAATGACAAAAAGTGTCTTGTGTACACCACAATTAGTTTAAGCTCATCATATTCCGCCACGGAATGTGATGCAAGTTCATAGAGCTCAACTAAATGTGGGTGTTTAGAATTTAGGGTTTAGGATAGGACAAAAGGATAAAGAGGCAAACATATAGCTTTTGAGAGGACATCAATTTAAAATCGATGCTATTAATCCATTGTATGTGATATGAGTTTGCAGAGCTAAACTAAAACTTACTCCAAATGGAGAATTGTAAAAAAATAAGTACAATAGAACCAAAGGAGAATGAGGCCAACATATAGCTTTTGAGTGGAGAAATTCCTCTCTAATGACAAAAATTGTCTTGTTGTACCACAATAAGGTTGAGCTCATCATATTCCTCCACTGATTGTGATGGAAGTTCGTAGAGCTCAACTAAATGTGGGTGTTTAGGGTTTAGGGTTTAGGGTTTAGAGTATGAAAAAAGGATAAATAGGTGAACGTAAAGCTTTTGAGATAGCATAAATTTTAAATAGATGTTATTAATCCATTGTATGTGGTATGAGTTCGTAGAGCTCAACTAGAACTTACTACAAATGAAGAATTGTAACGAAATAGGTACAGTAGAACCAAAGGAGAATGAGGCCAACATATAGCTTTTGAGCGGAGAAATTCCTCTCTAATGACAAAAAGTGTCTTGTTGTACCACAATGAGTTTAGGCTCATGATATTCGTCCACCGAATGTGATGCAAGTTCGTAGAGCTCAACTAAATGTGGGTGTTTAGGGTTTAGGGTTTAGGGTAGGACAAAAGGATAAAGAGGCAAACATATAGCTTTTGAGAGGACATCAATTTAAAATCGATGTTATTAATCCATTGTATGTGATATAAGTTCGTAGAGCTCAACTAAAACTTACTACAAATGGAGAATTTTAAACAAATAAATACAGTAGAACCATAGGAGAATGAGGCCAACATATTGCTTTTGAGTGGAGAAATTCCTCTCTAATGACAAAAAGTGTCTTGTGTACACCACAATTAGTTTAAGCTCATCATATTCCGCCACGGAATGTGATGCAAGTTCATAGAGCTCAACTAAATGTGGGTGTTTAGAATTTAGGGTTTAGGATAGGACAAAAGGATAAAGAGGCAAACATATTGCTTTTGAGAGGACATCAATTTAAAATCGATGCTATTAATCCATTGTATGTGATATGTGTTTGCAGAGCTCAACTAAAACTTACTACAAATGGAGAATTGTAAAAAAATAAGTACAATATAACCAAAGGAGAATGAGGCCTACATATAGCTTTTGAGTGGAGAAATTCCTCTCTAATGACAAAAAGTATCTTGTGTACACCACAATAAGTTTAAGCTCATCATATTCCGCCACGGAGGCGGAATGTGATGCAAGTTCATAGAGCTCAACTAAATGTGGGTGTTTAGAGTTTAGGGTTTAGGATAGGACAAAAGGATAAAGAGGCAAACATATAGCTTTTGAGAGGACATCAATTTAAAATCGATGCTATTAATCCATTGTATGTGATATGAGTTTGCAGAGCTAAACTAAAACTTACTACAATGAGAATTGTAAAAAAATAAGTACAATAGAACCAAAGGAGAATGAGGCCAACATATAGCTTTTGAGTGGAGAAATTCCTCTCTAATGACAAAAATTGTCTTGTTGTACCACAATAAGGTTGAGCTCATCATATTCCTCCACTGATTGTGATGGAAGTTCGTAGAGCTCAACTAAATGTGGGTGTTTAGGGTTTAGGGTTTAGGGTTTAGAGTATGACAAAAGGATAAATAGGTGAACGTAAAGCTTTTGAGATAACATAAATTTTAAATAGATGTTATTAATCCATTGTATGTGGTATGAGTTCGTAGAGCTCAACTAGAACTTACTACAAATGAAGAATTGTAACGAAATAGGTACAGTAGAACCAAAGGAGAATGAGGCCAACATATAGCTTTTGAGCGGAGAAATTCCTCTCTAATGACAAAAAGTGTCTTGTTGTACCACAATGAGTTTAGGCTCATGATATTCGTCCACCGAATGTGATGCAAGTTCGTAGAGCTCAACTAAATGTGGGTGTTTAGGGTTTAGGGTTTAGGGTAGGACAAAAGGATAAAGAGGCAAACATATAGCTTTTGAGAGGACATCAATTTAAAATCGATGTTATTAATCCATTGTATGTGATATAAGTTCGTAGAGCTCAACTAAAACTTACTACAAATGGAGAATTTTAAACAAATAAATACAGTAGAACCATAGGAGAATGAGGCCAACATATTGCTTTTGAGTGGAGAAATTCCTCTCTAATGACAAAAAGTGTCTTGTGTACACCACAATTAGTTTAAGCTCATCATATTCCGCCACGGAATGTGATGCAAGTTCATAGAGCTCAACTAAATGTGGGTGTTTAGAATTTAGGGTTTAGGATAGGACAAAAGGATAAAGAGGCAAACATATAGCTTTTGAGAGGACATCAATTTAAAATCGATGCTATTAATCCATTGTATGTGATATGAGTTTGCAGAGCTAAACTAAAACTTACTCCAAATGGAGAATTGTAAAAAAATAAGTACAATAGAACCAAAGGAGAATGAGGCCAACATATAGCTTTTGAGTGGAGAAATTCCTCTCTAATGACAAAAATTGTCTTGTTGTACCACAATAAGGTTGAGCTCATCATATTCCTCCACTGATTGTGATGGAAGTTCGTAGAGCTCAACTAAATGTGGGTGTTTAGGGTTTAGGGTTTAGGGTTTAGAGTATGAAAAAAGGATAAATAGGTGAACGTAAAGCTTTTGAGATAGCATAAATTTTAAATAGATGTTATTAATCCATTGTATGTGGTATGAGTTCGTAGAGCTCAACTAGAACTTACTACAAATGAAGAATTGTAACGAAATAGGTACAGTAGAACCAAAGGAGAATGAGGCCAACATATAGCTTTTGAGTGGAGAAATTCCTCTCTAATGACAAAAAGTGTCTTGTTGTACCACAATGAGTTTAGGCTCATGATATTCGTCCACCGAATGTGATGCAAGTTCGTAGAGCTCAACTAAATGTGGGTGTTTAGGGTTTAGGGTTTAGGGTAGGACAAAAGGATAAAGAGGCAAACATATAGCTTTTGAGAGGACATCAATTTAAAATCGATGTTATTAATCCATTGTATGTGATATAAGTTCGTAGAGCTCAACTAAAACTTACTACAAATGGAGAATTTTAAACAAATAAATACAGTAGAACCATAGGAGAATGAGGCCAACATATGCTTTTGAGTGGAGAAATTCCTCTCTAATGACAAAAAGTGTCTTGTGTACACCACAATAGTTTAAGCTCATCATATTCCGCCACGGAATGTGATGCAAGTTCATAGAGCTCAACTAAATGTGGGTGTTTAGAATTTAGGGTTTAGGATAGGACAAAAGGATAAAGAGGCAAACATATGCTTTTGAGAGGACATCAATTTAAAATCGATGCTATTAATCCATTGTATGTGATATGTGTTTGCAGAGCTCAACTAAAACTTACTACAAATGGAGAATTGTAAAAAAATAAGTACAATATAACCAAAGGAGAATGAGGCCTACATATAGCTTTTGAGTGGAGAAATTCCTCTCTAATGACAAAAAGTATCTTGTGTACACCACAATAAGTTTAAGCTCATCATATTCCGCCACGGAGCGGAATGTGATGCAAGTTCATAGAGCTCAACTAAATGTGGGTGTTTAGAGTTTAGGGTTTAGGATAGGACAAAAGGATAAAGAGGCAAACATATAGCTTTTGAGAGGACATCAATTTAAAATCGATGCTATTAATCCATTGTATGTGATATGAGTTTGCAGAGCTAAACTAAAACTTACTACAATGAGAATTGTAAAAAAATAAGTACAATAGAACCAAAGGAGAATGAGGCCAACATATAGCTTTTGAGTGGAGAAATTCCTCTCTAATGACAAAAATTGTCTTGTTGTACCACAATAAGGTTGAGCTCATCATATTCCTCCACTGATTGTGATGGAAGTTCGTAGAGCTCAACTAAATGTGGGTGTTTAGGGTTTAGGGTTTAGGGTTTAGAGTATGACAAAAGGATAAATAGGTGAACGTAAAGCTTTTGAGATAACATAAATTTTAAATAGATGTTATTAATCCATTGTATGTGGTATGAGTTCGTAGAGCTCAACTAGAACTTACTACAAATGAAGAATTGTAACGAAATAAGTACAGTAGAACCAAAGGAGAATGAGGCCAACATATAGCTTTTAAGCGGAGAAATTCCTCTCTAATGACAAAAAGTGTCTTGTTGTACCACAATGAGTTTAGGCTCATGATATTCGTCCACCGAATGTGATGCAAGTTCGTAGAGCTCAACTAAATGTGGGTGTGTAGGGTTTAGGGTTTAGGGTAGGACAAAAGGATAAAGAGGCAAACATATAGCTTTTGAGAGGACATCAATTTAAAATCGATGTTATTAATCCATTGTATGTGATATAAGTTCGTAGAGCTCAACTAAAACTTACTACAAATGGAGAATTTTAAACAAATAAATACAGTAGAACCATAGGAGAATGAGGCCAACATATTGCTTTTGAGTGGAGAAATTCCTCTCTAATGACAAAAAGTGTCTTGTGTACACCACAATAAGTTTAAGCTCATCATATTCCGCCACGGAATGTGATGCAAGTTCATAGAGCTCAACTAAATGTGGGTGTTTAGAGGTTAGGGTTTAGGATAGGACAAAAGGATAAAGAGGCAAACATATAGATTTTGAGAGGACATCAATTTAAAATCGATGCTATTAATCCATTGTATGTGATATGAGTTTGCAGAGCTCAACTAAAACTTACTACAATGAGAATTGTAAAAAAATAAGTACAATAGAACCAAAGGAGAATGAGGCCAAGATATAGCTTTTGAATGGAGAAATTCCTCTCTAATGACAAAAAGTGTCTTGTGTACACCACAATAAGTTTAAGCTCATCATATTCCGCCACGGAATGTGATGCAAGTTCATAGAGCTCAACTAAATGTGGGTGTTTAGAGGTTAGGGTTTAGGATAGGACAAAAGGATAAAGAGCAAACATATAGCTTTTGAGAGGACATCAATTTAAAATCGATGCTATTAATCCATTGTATGTGATATGAGTTTGCAGAGCTCAACTAAAACTTACCGTAAATGGAGAATTGTAAAAAAATAAGTACAAAAGAACCAAAGGAGAATGAGGCCAACATATAGCTTTTGAGTGGAGAAATTCCTCTCTAATGACAAAAAGTGTCTTGCTGTTCCACAATAAGTTTAAGCTCATGATATTCGTCCACCGAATGTGATGCAAGTTCGTAGAGCTCAACTAAATGTGGGTGTTTAGAGGTTAGGGTTTAGGATAGGACAAAAGGATAAAGAAGCAAACATATAGCTTTTGAGAGGACATCAATTTAAAATCGATGCTATTAATCCATTGTATGTGATATGAGTTTGCAGAGCTCAACTAAAACTTACTACAAATGGAGAATTGTAAAAAAATAAGTACAATAGAACCAAAGGAGAATGAGGCCAACATATATCTTTTGAGTGGAGAAATTCCTCTCTAATGACAAAAATTGTCTTGTTGTACCACAATAAGGTTGAGCTCATCATATTCCTCCACTGATTTTGATGGAAGTTCGTGGAGCTCTACTAAATGTGGGTGTTTAGGGTTTAGGGTTTAGAGTAGGACAAAAGGATAAATAGGTGAACGTAAAGCTTTTGAAATAACATAAATTTAAAATAGATGTTATTAATCCATTGTATGTGGTATGAGTAAATAGAGCTCAACTAAAACTTACTACAAATAAAGAATTGTAACGAAATAAGTACAGTAGAACCATAGGAGAATGAGGCCAACATATAGCTTTTGAGTGGAGAAATTCCTCTCTAATGACAAAAAGTGTCTTGTTGTACCACAATAAGTTTAAGCTCATGATATTTGTCCACCGAATGTGATGCAAGTTCGTAGAGCTCAACTAAATGTGGGTGTTTAGGGTTTATGGTTTAGGGTAGGACAAAAGGATAAAGAGGCAAACAAATAGCTTTTGAGAGGACATCAATTTAATATCGATGCTATTAATCCATTGTATGTGATATGAGTTTGCAGAGGTCAACTAAAACTTACTACAAATGGAGAATTGTAAAAAAATAAGTACAATAGAACCAAAGGAGAATGAGGCCAACATATAGCTTTTGAGTGGAGAAATTCCTCTCTAATGACAAAAAGTGTCTTGCTGTACCACAATAAGTTTAAGCTCATGATATTCGTCCACCGAATGTGATGCAAGTTCGTAGACCTCAACTAAATGTGGGTGTTTAGGTGTTTAGGGTTTAGGGTTTAGAGTAGGACAACAGGATAAAGAGGGGAAAGTAAAGCTTTTGAGATAACATAAATTTAAAATCGATGTTATTAATCCATTGTCTGTGCTATGAGTTTGCAGAGCTCAACTAAAACTTACTACAAATGGAGAATTTTAAAAAAATAAGTACAATAGAACCAAAGGAGAATGAGGCCAACATATAGCTTTTGAGTGGAGAAATTCCTCTCTAATGACAAAAAGTGTCTTACTGTACACCACAATAAGTTTAAGCTCATGATATACCTCCACCGAATGTGATGTAAGTTCGTAGAGCTCAACTAAATGTGGGTGTTTAGGGTTTAGGGTTTAGGGTAGGACAAAAGGATAAAGAGGCAAACATATAGATTTTGAGAGGACATCAATTTAAAATCGATGTTATTAATCCATTGTATGTGATATGAGTTTGCAGAGCTCAATTAAAACTTACTACAAATGGAGAATTGTAAAAAAATAAGTACAATAGAACCATAGGAGAATGAGGCCAACATATAGCTTTTGAGTGGAGAAATTCCTCTCTAATGACAAAAAGTGTCTTGTGTACACCACAATAAGTTTAAGCTCATCATATTATGCCACGGATTGTGATGCAAGTTCATAGAGCTCAACTAAATGTGGGTGTTTAGAGTTTAGGGTTTAGGATAGGATAAAAGGATAAAGAGGCAAACATATAGCTTTTGAGAGGACATCAATTTAAAATCGATGCTATTAATCCATTGTATGTGATATGAGTTTGCACAGCTCAACTAAAACTTACTACAAATGGAGAATTGTAAAAAAATAAGTACAATAGAACCAAAGGAGAATGAGGCCAACATATAGCTTTTGAGTGGAGAAATTGCTCTCTAATGACAAAAAGTGTCTTGCTGTACCACAATAAGTTGAAGCTCATGATATTCGTCCACCGAATGTGATGCAAGTTCGTAGAGCTCAACTAAATGTGGGTGTTTAGGTGTTTAGGGTTTAGGGTTTAAAGTAGGACAAAAGGATAAAGAGGGGAACGTAAAGCTTTTGAGATAACATAAATTTTAAATAGATGTTATTAATTCATTGTATGTGGTATGAGTTCGTAGAGCTCAACTAAAACTTACTACAAATGAAGAATTATAACGAAATAAGTACAGTAGAACCAAAGGAGAATGAGGCCAACATATAGCTTTTGAGTGGAGAAATTCCTCTCTAATGACAAAAAGTGTCTTTTTATACCACATAAGTTTAAGCTCATGATATTCCTCCACCGAATGTGATGCAAATTCGTAGAGCTCAACTAAATGTGGGTGTTTAGGGTTTAGGGTTTAGGTTAGGACAAAAGGATAAAGAGGCAAACATATAGCTTTTGAGAGGACATCAATTTAAAATCGATGTTATTAATCCATTGTATGTGATATGAGTTCGAAGAGCTCAACTAAAACTTACTACAAATGGAGAATTGTAACGAAATAAGGACAATAGAACCATAGGAGAATGAGGCCAACATATAGCTTTTGAGTGGAGAAATTCGTCTCTAATGACAAAAAGTGTCTTGTTGTACCACAATAAGTTTAAGCTCATGATATTCGTCCGCCGAATGTGACGCAAGTTCGTAGAGCTCAACTAAATGTGGGTGTTTAGGGTTTAGGGTTTAGGTTAGGACAAAAGGATAAAGAGGCAAACATATAGCTTTTGTGAGGACATCAATTTAAAATCGATGTTATTAATCCATTGTCTGTGCTATGAGTTCGTAGAGCTCAACTAAAACTTACTACAAATGGAGAATTGTAAAAAAATAAGTACAATAGAACCAAAGGAGAATGAGGCCAACATATAGCTTTTGAGTGGAGAAATTCCTCTCTAATGACAAAAAGTGTCTTGTGTACACCACAATAAGTTTAAGCTCATGATATACCTCCACCGAATGTGATGCAAGTTCGTAGAGCTCAACTAAATGTGGGTGTTTAGGGTTTAGGGTTTAGGGTAGGACAAAAGGATAAAGAGGCAAACATATAGATTTTGAGAGGACATCAATTTAAAATCGATGCTATTAATCCATTGTATGTGATATGAGTTTGCAGAGCTCAATTAAAACTTACTACAAATGGAGAATTGTAAAAAAATAAGTACAATAGAACCAAGGAGAATGAGGCCAACATATAGCTTTTGAGTGGAGAAATTCCTCTCTAATGACAAAAAGTGTCTTGTGTACACCACAATAAGTTTAAGCTCATCATATTCCGCCACGGAATGTGATGGAAGTTCATAGAGCTCTACTAAATGTGGGTGTTTAGAGGTTAGTGTTTAGGATAGGACAAAAGGATAAAGAGGCAAACATATAGCTTTTGAGAGGACATCAATTTAAAATCGATGCTATTAATCCATTGTATGTGATATGAGTAACTAGAGCTCAACTAAAACTTACTACAAATGAAGAATTGTAATAAAATAAGTACAGTAGAACCAAAGGATAATGAGGCCAACATATAGCTTTTGAGTGGAGAAATTCCTCTCTAATGACAAAAAGTGTCTTGTGTACACCACAATAAGTTTAAGCTCATCATATTCCGCCACGGAATGTGATGCAAGTTCATAGAGCTCTACTAAATGTGGGTGTTTAGAGGTTAGGGTTTAGGATAGGACAAAAGGATAAAGAGGCAAACATATAGCTTTTGAGAGGACATCAATTTAAAATCGATGCTATTAATCCATTGTATGTGATATGAGTAACTAGAGCTCAACTAAAACTTACTACAAATGAAGAATTGTAATAAAATAAGTACAATAGAACCAAAGGAGAATGAGGCCAACATATAGCTTTTGAGTGGAGAATTGCTCTCTAATGACAAAAAGTGTCTTGCTGTACCACAATAAGGTTGAGCACATGATATTCGTCCACCGAATGTGATGCAAGTTCGTAGAGCTCAACTAAATGTGGGTGTTTAGGTGTTTAGGGTTTAGGGTTTAAAGTAGGATAAAAGGATAAAGAGGGAACGTAAAGCTTTTGAGATAACATAAATTTTAAATAGATGTTATTAATTCATTGTATGTGGTATGAGTTCGTAGAGCTCAACTAAAACTTACTACAAATGAAGAATTATAACGAAATAAGTACAGTAGAACCAAAGGAGAATGAGGCCAACATATAGCTTTTGAGTGGAGAAATTCCTCTCTAATGACAAAAAGTGTCTTGTGTACACCACAATAAGTTTAAGCTCATGATATTCGTCCACCGAATGTGATGCAAGTTCGTAGAGCTCAACTAAATGTGGGTGTTTAGGGTTTAGGGTTTAGGTGAGGACAAAAGGATAAAGAGGCAAACATATAGCTTTTGAGAGGACATCAATTTAAAATCGATGTTATTAATCCATTGTGTGTGATATGAGTTCGAAGAGCTCAACTAAAACTTACTACAAATGGAGAATTGTAACGAAATAAGGACAATAGAACCATAGGAGAATGAGGCCAACATATAGCTTTTGAGTGGAGAAATTCATCTCTAATGACAAAAAGTGTCTTGTTGTACCACAATAAGTTTAAGCTCATGATATTCGTCCGCCGAATGTGACGCAAGTTCGTAGAGCTCAACTAAATGTGGGTGTTTAGGGTTTAGGGTTTAGGTTAGGACAAAAGGATAAAGAGGCAAACATATAGCTTTTGTGAGGACATCAATTTAAAATCGATGTTATTAATCCATTGTCTGTGCTATGAGTTCGTAGAGCTCAACTAAAACTTACTACAAATGGAGAATTGTAAAAAAATAAGTACAATAGAACCAAAGGAGAATGAGGCCAACATATAGCTTTTGAGTGGAGAAATTCCTCTCTAATGACAAAAAGTGTCTTGTGTACACCACAATAAGTTTAAGCTCATGATATACCTCCACCGAATGTGATGCAAGTTCGTAGAGCTCAACTAAATGTGGGTGTTTAGGGTTTAGGGTTTAGGGTAGGACAAAAGGATAAAGAGGCAAACATATAGATTTTGAGAGGACATCAATTTAAAATCGATGTTATTAATCCAATGTATGTGATATGAGTTTGCAGAGCTCAATTAAAACTTACTACAAATGGAGAATTGTAAAAAAATAAGTACAATAGAACCATAGGAGAATGAGGCCAACATATAGCTTTTGAGTGGAGAAATTCCTCTCTAATGACAAAAAGTGTCTTGTGTACACCACAATAAGTTTAAGCTCATCATATTATGCCACGGATTGTGATGCAAGTTCATAGAGCTCAACTAAATGTGGGTGTTTAGAGTTTAGGGTTTAGGATAGGATAAAAGGATAAAGAGGCAAACATATAGCTTTTGAGAGGACATCAATTTAAAATCGATGCTATTAATCCATTGTATGTGATATGAGTTTGCACAGCTCAACTAAAACTTACTACAAATGGAGAATTGTAAAAAAATAAGTACAATAGAACCAAAGGAGAATGAGGCCAACATATAGCTTTTGAGTGGAGAAATTGCTCTCTAATGACAAAAAGTGTCTTGCTGTACCACAATAAGTTGAAGCTCATGATATTCGTCCACCGAATGTGATGCAAGTTCGTAGAGCTCAACTAAATGTGGGTGTTTAGGTGTTTAGGGTTTAGGGTTTAAAGTAGGACAAAAGGATAAAGAGGGGAACGTAAAGCTTTTGAGATAACATAAATTTTAAATAGATGTTATTAATTCATTGTATGTGGTATGAGTTCGTAGAGCTCAACTAAAACTTACTACAAATGAAGAATTATAACGAAATAAGTACAGTAGAACCAAAGGAGAATGAGGCCAACATATAGCTTTTGAGTGGAGAAATTCCTCTCTAATGACAAAAAGTGTCTTGTGTACACCACAATAAGTTTAAGCTCATGATATTCGTCCACCGAATGTGATGCAAGTTCGTAGAGCTCAACTAAATGTGGGTGTTTAGGGTTTAGGGTTTAGGTTAGGACAAAAGGATAAAGAGGCAAACATATAGCTTTTGAGAGGACATCAATTTAAAATCGATGTTATTAATCCATTGTATGTGATATGAGTTCGAAGAGCTCAACTAAAACTTACTACAAATGGAGAATTGTAACGAAATAAGGACAATAGAACCATAGGAGAATGAGGCCAACATATAGCTTTTGAGTGGAGAAATTCGTCTCTAATGACAAAAAGTGTCTTGTTGTACCACAATAAGTTTAAGCTCATGATATTCGTCCGCCGAATGTGACGCAAGTTCGTAGAGCTCAACTAAATGTGGGTGTTTAGGGTTTAGGGTTTAGGTTAGGACAAAAGGATAAAGAGGCAAACATATAGCTTTTGTGAGGACATCAATTTAAAATCGATGTTATTAATCCATTGTCTGTGCTATGAGTTCGTAGAGCTCAACTAAAACTTACTACAAATGGAGAATTGTAAAAAAATAAGTACAATAGAACCAAAGGAGAATGAGGCCAACATATAGCTTTTGAGTGGAGAAATTCCTCTCTAATGACAAAAAGTGTCTTGTGTACACCACAATAAGTTTAAGCTCATGATATACCTCCACCGAATGTGATGCAAGTTCGTAGAGCTCAACTAAATGTGGGTGTTTAGGGTTTAGGGTTTAGGGTAGGACAAAAGGATAAAGAGGCAAACATATAGATTTTGAGAGGACATCAATTTAAAATCGATGCTATTAATCCATTGTATGTGATATGAGTTTGCAGAGCTCAATTAAAACTTACTACAAATGGAGAATTGTAAAAAAATAAGTACAATAGAACCAAGGAGAATGAGGCCAACATATAGCTTTTGAGTGGAGAAATTCCTCTCTAATGACAAAAAGTGTCTTGTGTACACCACAATAAGTTTAAGCTCATCATATTCCGCCACGGAATGTGATGCAAGTTCATAGAGCTCTACTAAATGTGGGTGTTTAGAGGTTAGTGTTTAGGATAGGACAAAAGGATAAAGAGGCAAACATATAGCTTTTGAGAGGACATCAATTTAAAATCGATGCTATTAATCCATTGTATGTGATATGAGTAACTAGAGCTCAACTAAAACTTACTACAAATGAAGAATTGTAATAAAATAAGTACAGTAGAACCAAAGGATAATGAGGCCAACATATAGCTTTTGAGTGGAGAAATTCCTCTCTAATGACAAAAAGTGTCTTGTGTACACCACAATAAGTTTAAGCTCATCATATTCCGCCACGGAATGTGATGCAAGTTCATAGAGCTCTACTAAATGTGGGTGTTTAGAGGTTAGGGTTTAGGATAGGACAAAAGGATAAAGAGGCAAACATATAGCTTTTGAGAGGACATCAATTTAAAATCGATGCTATTAATCCATTGTATGTGATATGAGTACTAGAGCTCAACTAAAACTTACTACAAATGAAGAATTGTAATAAAATAAGTACAATAGAACCAAAGGAGAATGAGGCCAACATATAGCTTTTGAGTGGAGAATTTGCTCTCTAATGACAAAAAGTGTCTTGCTGTACCACAATAAGGTTGAGCACATGATATTCGTCCACCGAATGTGATGCAAGTTCGTAGAGCTCAACTAAATGTGGGTGTTTAGGTGTTTAGGGTTTAGGGTTTCAAGTAGGACAAAAGGATAAAGAGGGGAACGTAAAGCTTTTGAGATAACATAAATTTTAAATAGATGTTATTAATCCATTGTATGTGGTATGAGTTCGTAGAGCTCAATTAAAACTTACTACAAATGAAGAATTATAACGAAATAAGTACAGTAGAACCAAAGGAGAATGAGGCCAACATATAGCTTTTGAGTGGAGAAATTCCTCTCTAATGACAAAAAGTGTCTTGTGTACACCACAATAAGTTTAAGCTCATGATATTCGTCCACCGAATGTGATGCAAGTTCGTAGAGCTCAACTAAATGTGGGTGTTTAGGGTTTAGGGTTTAGGTTAGGACAAAAGGTTAAAGAGGCAAACATATAGCTTTTGAGAGGACATCAATTTAAAATCGATGTTATTAATCCATTGTATGTGCTATGAGTTCGTAGAGCTCAACTAAAACTTACTACAAATGGAGAATTGTAAAAAAATAAGTACAATAGAACCAAAGGAGAATGAGGCCAACATATAGCTTTTGAGTGGAGAAATTCCTCCCTAATGACAAAAAGTGTCTTGTTGTACCACAATAAGTTTAAGCTCATGATATTCGTCCGCCGAATGTGATGCAAGTTCGTAGAACTCAACTAAATGTGGGTGTTTAGGGTTTAGGGTTTAGGGTTTAAAGTAGGACAAAAGGATAAAGAGTTGAATGTAAAGCTTTTGAAATAACATAAATTTTAAATAGATGTTATTAATCCATTGTATGTGGTATGAGTTTGTAGAGCTCAACTAAAACTTACTACAAATAAAGAATTGTAACGAAATAAGTACAGTGGAACCAAAGGAGAATGAGGCCAACATATAGCTTTTGAGTGGAGAAATTCCTTTCTAATGACAAAAAGTGTCTTGTTGTACCACAATAAGTTTAAGCTCATGATATTCGTCCACCGAATGTGATGCAAATTCGTAGAGCTCAACTAAATGTGGGTGTTTAGGGTTTACGGTTTAGGGTAGGACAAAAGGATAAAGAGGCAAACATATAGCTTTTGTGAGGACATCAATTTAAAATCGATGTTATTAATCCATTGTCTTTGCTATGAGTTCGTAGAGCTCAACTAAAACTTACTACAAATGGAGAATTGTAAAAAAATAAATACAATTTAACAATCGGAGAATGAGACCAACATATAGCTTTTGAGTGGAGAAATTCCTCTCTAATGACAAAAAGTGTCTTGTTGTACCACAATAAGTTTAAGCTCATGATATTCGTCCACCAAATGTGATGCAAGTTCGTAGAGCTTAACTAAATGTGGGTGTTTAGGGTTTACGGTTTAGGGTAGGACAAAAGGATAAAGAGGCAAACATATAGCTTTTGAGAGGACATCAATTTAAAATCGATGTTATTACTCCATTGTATGTGATATAAGTTCGTAGAGCTCAACTAAAACTTACTACAAATGGAGAATTGTAAAAAAATAAATACAATAGAACCATCGGAGAATGAGGCCAACATATAGCTTTTGAGTGGAGAAATTCCTCTCTAATGACAAAAAGTGTCTTGTGTACACTACAATAAATTTAAGCTCATCATATTCCGCCACGGAATGTGATGCAAGTTCATAGAGCTCAACTAAATGTGGGTGTTTAGAGTTTAGGGTTTAGGATAGGGCAAAAGAATAATGAGGCAAACATATAGCTTTTGAGAGGACATCAATTTAAAATCGATGCTATTAATCCATTGTATGTGATATGAGTTTGCAGAGCTCAACTAAAACTTACTACAAATGGAGAATTGTAAAAAAATAAGTACAATAGAACCAAAGGAGAATGAGGCCAACATATAGCTTTTGAGTGGAGAAATACCCCTCTAATGACAAAAATTGTCTTGTTGTACCACATTAAGGTTGAGCTCATCATATTCCTCCACTGATTGTGATGGAAGTTCGTAGAGCTCAACTAAATGTGAGAGTTTAGGGTTTAGGGTTTAGGGTTTAGAGTAGGACAAAAGGATAAATAGGTGAACGTAAAGCTTTTGGGATAACATAAATTTAAAAAAGAACTTATTAATCCATTGTATGTGGTATGAGTAAATAGAGCTCAACTATAACTTACTACAAATGAAAAATTGTAACGAAATAAGTACAGTAGAACCAAAGGAGAATGAGGCCAACATATAGCTTTTGAGTGGAGAAATTCCTCTCTAATGACAAAAAGTGTCTTGTTGTACCACAATAAGTTTAAGCTCATGATATTCGTCCACCGAATGTGATGCAAGTTTGTAGAGCTCAACAAAATGTGGGTGTTTAGGGTTAAGGGTTTAGGGTTTAAAGTAGGACAAAAGGATAAAGAGGTGAACGTAAAGCTTTTGAGATGACATAAATTTTAAATAGATGTTATTAATCCATTGTATGTGGTATGAGTTCGTAGAGCTCAACTAAAACTTACTACAAACGAAGAATTGTAACGAAATAAGTACAGTAGAACCAAAGGAGAATGAGGCCAATATATAGCTTTTGAGTGGAGAAATTCCTCTCTAATGACAAAAAGTGTCTTGTTGTACCACAATAAGTTTAAGCTCATGATATTCGTCCGCCGAATGTGATGCAAGTTCGTAGAGCTCAACTAAATGTGGGTGTTTAGGGTTTAGGGTTTAGGTTAGGACAAAAGGATAAAGAGGCAAACATATAGCTTTTGTGAGGACATCAATTTAAAATCGATGTTATTAATCCATTGTCTTTGCTATGAGTTCGTAGAGCTCAACTAAAACTTACTACAAATGGAGAATTGTAAAAAAATAAGTACAATAGAACCAAAGGAGAATGAGGCCAACATATAGCTTTTGAGTGGAGAAATTCCTCTCTAATGACAAAAAGTGTCTTGTGTACACCAAAATAAGTTTAAGCTCATGATATACCTCCACCGAATGTGATGCAAGTTCGTAGAGCTCAACTAAATGTGGGTGTTTAGGATTTAGGGTTTAGGGTAGGACAAAAGGATAAAGAGGCAAACATATAGATTTTGAGAGGACATCAATTTAAAATCGATGCTATTAATCCGTTGTATGTGATATGAGTTTGCAGAGCTCAATTAAAACTTACTACAAATGAAGAATTGTAAAAAAATAAGTACAATAGAACCAAAGGATAATGA
>NC_080043.1:50819862-50842828 GCF_012489685.1 Lotus japonicus | reverse complement strand
CAAAGGAGAATGAGGCCAATATATAGCTTTTGAGTGGAGAAATTCCTCTCTAATGACAAAAAGTGTCTTGTTGTACCACAATAAGTTTAAGCTCATGATATTCGTCCCCGAATGTGATGCAAGTTCGTAGAGCTCAACTAAATGTGGGTGTTTAGGGTTTAGGGTTTAGGTTAGGACAAAAGGATAAAGAGGCAAACATATAGCTTTTGTGAGGACATCAATTTAAAATCGATGTTATTAATCCATTGTCTTGCTATGAGTTCGTAGAGCTCAACTAAAACTTACTACAAATGGAGAATTGTAAAAAAATAAGTACAATAGAACCAAAGGAGAATGAGGCCAACATATAGCTTTTGAGTGGAGAAATTCCTCTCTAATGACAAAAAGTGTCTTGTGTACACCACAATAAGTTTAAGCTCATGATATACCTCCACCGAATGTGATGCAAGTTCGTAGAGCTCAACTAAATGTGGGTGTTTAGGATTTAGGGTTTAGGGTAGGACAAAAGGATAAAGAGGCAAACATATAGATTTTGAGAGGACATCAATTTAAAATCGATGCTATTAATCCGTTGTATGTGATATGAGTTTGCAGAGCTCAATTAAAACTTACTACAAATGAAGAATTGTAAAAAAATAAGTACAATAGAACCAAAGGATAATGAGGCCAACATATAGCTTTTGAGTGGAGAAATTCCTCTCTAATGACAAAAAGTGTCTTGTGTACACCACAATAAGTTTAAGCTCATCATATTCCTCCGCCACGGAATGTGATGCAAGTTCATAGAGCTCTACTAAATGTGGGTGTTTAGAGGTTAGGGTTTAGGATAGGACAAAAGGATAAAGAGGCAAACATATAGCTTTTGAGAGGACATCAATTTAAAATCGATGCTATTAATCCATTGTATGTGATATGAGTAACTTGAGCTCAACTAAAACTTACTACAAATGAAGAATTGTAATGAAATAAGTACAGTAGAACCAAAGGATAATGAGGCCAACATATAGCTTTTGAGTGGAGAAATTCCTCTCTAATGACAAAAAGTGTCTTGTTGTACCACAATAAGTTTAAGCTCATGATATTCGTCCGCCGAATGTGATGCAAGTTCGTAGAGCTCAACTAAATGTGGGTGTTTAGGGTTTAGGGTTTAGGGTAGGACAAAAGGATAAAGAGTCAAACATATAGCTATTTAGAGGACATCAATTTAAAATCGATGTTATTAATCCATTGTATGTGATATGAGTTCGTAGAGCACAACTAAAACTTACTACAAATGGAGAACTGTAAAAAAATAAATACAATAGAACCATCGGAGAATGAGGCCAACATATAGCTTTTGAGTGGAGAAATTCCTCTCTAATGACAAAAAGTGTCTTGTTGTACCACAATAAGTTTAAGCTCATGATATGCGTCCACCGAATGTGATGCAAGTTCGTAGAGCTCAACTAAATGTGGGTGTTTAGGGTTTAGGGTTTAGGATAGGATAAAAGGATAAAGAGGCAAACATATAGCTTTTGAGAGGACATCAATTTAAAATCGATGCTATTAATCCATTGTATGTGATATGAGTTTGCAGAGCTCAACTAAAACTTACTACAAATGGAGAATTGTAAAAAAATAAGTACAATAGAACCAAAGGAGAATGAGGCCAACATATAGCTTTTGAGTGGAGAATTTGCTCTCTAATGACAAAAAGTGTCTTGCTGTACCACAATAAGGTTGAGCTCATGATATTCGTCCACCGAATGTGATGCAAGTTCGTAGAGCTCAACTAAATGTGGGTGTTTAGGTGTTTAGGGTTTAGGGTTTAAAGTAGGACAAAAGGATAAAGAGGGGAACGTAAAGCTTTTGAGATAACATAAATTTTAAATAGATGTTATTAATCCGTTGTATGTGGTATGAGTTCGTAGAGCTCAATTAAAACTTACTACAAATGAAGAATTATAACGAAATAAGTACAGTAGAACCAAAGGAGAATGAGGCCAACATATAGCTTTTGAGTGGAGAAATTCCTCTCTAATGACAAAAAGTGTCTTGTGTACACCACAATAAGTTTAAGCTCATGATATTCGTCCACCGAATGTGATGCAAGTTCGTAGAGCTCAACTAAATGTGGGTGTTTAGGGTTTAGGGTTTAGGTTAGGACAAAAGGTTAAAGAGGCAAACATATAGCTTTTGAGAGGACATCAATTTAAAATCGATGTTATTAATCCATTGTATGTGCTATGAGTTCGTAGAGCTCAACTAAAACTTACTACAAATGGAGAATTGTAAAAAAATAAGTACAATAGAACCAAAGGAGAATGAGGCCAACATATAGCTTTTGAGTGGAGAAATTCCTCCCTAATGACAAAAAGTGTCTTGTTGTACCACAATAAGTTTAAGCTCATGATATTCGTCCGCCGAATGTGATGCAAGTTGGTAGAACTCAACTAAATGTGGGTGTTTAGGGTTTAGGGTTTAGGGTTTAAAGTAGGACAAAAGGATAAAGAGTTGAATGTAAAGCTTTTGAAATAACATAAATTTTAAATAGATGTTATTAATCCATTGTATGTGGTATGAGTTTGTAGAGCTCAACTAAAACTTACTACAAATGAAGAATTGTAACGAAATAAGTACAGTGGAACCAAAGGAGAATGAGGCCAACATATAGCTTTTGAGTGGAGAAATTCCTTTCTAATGACAAAAAGTGTCTTGTTGTACCACAATAAGTTTAAGCTCATGATATTCGTCCACCGAATGTGATGCAAATTCGTAGAGCTCAACTAAATGTGGGTGTTTAGGGTTTAGGGTTTCGGGTAGGACAAAAGGATAAAGAGGCAAACATATAGCTTTTGAGAGGACATCAATTCAAAATCGATGTTATTAATCCATTATATGTGATATGAGTTCGTAGAACTCAACTAAAACTTACTACAAATGGAGAATTGTAAAAAAATAAATACAATTTAACAATCGGAGAATGAGACCAACATATAGCTTTTGAGTGGAGAAATTCCTCTCTAATGACAAAAAGTGTCTTGTTGTACCACAATAAGTTTAAGCTCATGATATTCGTCCACCAAATGTGATGCAAGTTCGTAGAGCTTAACTAAATGTGGGTGTTTAGGGTTTACGGTTTAGGGTAGGACAAAAGGATAAAGAGGCAAACATATAGCTTTTGAGAGGACATCAATTTAAAATCGATGTTATTACTCCATTGTATGTGATATAAGTTCGTAGAGCTCAACTAAAACTTACTACAAATGGAGAATTGTAAAAAAATAAATACAATAGAACCATCGGAGAATGAGGCCAACATATAGCTTTTGAGTGGAGAAATTCCTCTCTAATGACAAAAAGTGTCTTGTGTACACTACAATAAATTTAAGCTCATCATATTCCGCCACGGAATGTGATGCAAGTTCATAGAGCTCAACTAAATGTGGGTGTTTAGAGTTTAGGGTTTAGGATAGGGCAAAAGAATAATGAGGCAAACATATAGCTTTTGAGAGGACATCAATTTAAAATCGATGCTATTAATCCATTGTATGTGATATGAGTTTGCAGAGCTCAACTAAAACTTACTACAAATGGAGAATTGTAAAAAAATAAGTACAATAGAACCAAAGGAGAATGAGGCCAACATATAGCTTTTGAGTGGAGAAATACCCCTCTAATGACAAAAATTGTCTTGTTGTACCACATTAAGGTTGAGCTCATCATATTCCTCCACTGATTGTGATGGAAGTTCGTAGAGCTCAACTAAATGTGAGAGTTTAGGGTTTAGGGTTTAGGGTTTAGAGTAGGACAAAAGGATAAATAGGTGAACGTAAAGCTTTTGGGATAACATAAATTTAAAAAAGAACTTATTAATCCATTGTATGTGGTATGAGTAAATAGAGCTCAACTATAACTTACTACAAATGAAAAATTGTAACGAAATAAGTACAGTAGAACCAAAGGAGAATGAGGCCAACATATAGCTTTTGAGTGGAGAAATTCCTCTCTAATGACAAAAAGTGTCTTGTTGTACCACAATAAGTTTAAGCTCATGATATTCGTCCACCGAATGTGATGCAAGTTTGTAGAGCTCAACAAAATGTGGGTGTTTAGGGTTAAGGGTTTAGGGTTTAAAGTAGGACAAAAGGATAAAGAGGTGAACGTAAAGCTTTTGAGATGACATAAATTTTAAATAGATGTTATTAATCCATTGTATGTGGTATGAGTTCGTAGAGCTCAACTAAAACTTACTACAAACGAAGAATTGTAACGAAATAAGTACAGTAGAACCAAAGGAGAATGAGGCCAATATATAGCTTTTGAGTGGAGAAATTCCTCTCTAATGACAAAAAGTGTCTTGTTGTACCACAATAAGTTTAAGCTCATGATATTCGTCCGCCGAATGTGATGCAAGTTCGTAGAGCTCAACTAAATGTGGGTGTTTAGGGTTTAGGGTTTAGGTTAGGACAAAAGGATAAAGAGGCAAACATATAGCTTTTGTGAGGACATCAATTTAAAATCGATGTTATTAATCCATTGTCTTTGCTATGAGTTCGTAGAGCTCAACTAAAACTTACTACAAATGGAGAATTGTAAAAAAATAAGTACAATAGAACCAAAGGAGAATGAGGCCAACATATAGCTTTTGAGTGGAGAAATTCCTCTCTAATGACAAAAAGTGTCTTGTGTACACCACAATAAGTTTAAGCTCATGATATACCTCCACCGAATGTGATGCAAGTTCGTAGAGCTCAACTAAATGTGGGTGTTTAGGATTTAGGGTTTAGGGTAGGACAAAAGGATAAAGAGGCAAACATATAGATTTTGAGAGGACATCAATTTAAAATCGATGCTATTAATCCGTTGTATGTGATATGAGTTTGCAGAGCTCAATTAAAACTTACTACAAATGGAGAATTGTAAAAAAATAAGTACAATAGAACCAAAGGATAATGAGGCCAACATATAGCTTTTGAGTGGAGAAATTCCTCTCTAATGACAAAAAGTGTCTTGTGTACACCACAATAAGTTTAAGCTCATCATATTCCGCCACGGAATGTGATGCAAGTTCATAGAGCTCTACTAAATGTGGGTGTTTAGAGGTTAGGGTTTAGGATAGGACAAAAGGATAAAGAGGCAAACATATAGCTTTTGAGAGGACATCAATTTAAAATCGATGCTATTAATCCATTGTATGTGATATGAGTAACTAGAGCTCAACTAAAACTTACTACAAATGAAGAATTGTAATGAAATAAGTACAGTAGAACCAAAGGATAATGAGGCCAACATATAGCTTTTGAGTGGAGAAATTCCTCTCTAATGACAAAAAGTGTCTTGTTGTACCACAATAAGTTTAAGCTCATGATATTCGTCCGCCGAATGTGATGCAAGTTCGTAGAGCTCAACTAAATGTGGGTGTTTAGGGTTTAGGGTTTAGGGTAGGACAAAAGGATAAAGAGTCAAACATATAGCTATTTAGAGGACATCAATTTAAAATCGATGTTATTAATCCATTGTATGTGATATGAGTTCGTAGAGCACAACTAAAACTTACTACAAATGGAGAACTGTAAAAAAATAAATACAATAGAACCATCGGAGAATGAGGCCAACATATAGCTTTTGAGTGGAGAAATTCCTCTCTAATGACAAAAAGTGTCTTGTTGTACCACAATAAGTTTAAGCTCATGATATGCGTCCACCGAATGTGATGCAAGTTCGTAGAGCTCAACTAAATGTGGGTGTTTAGGGTTTAGGGTTTAGGATAGGATAAAAGGATAAAGAGGCAAACATATAGCTTTTGAGAGGACATCAATTTAAAATCGATGCTATTAATCCATTGTATGTGATATGAGTTTGCAGAGCTCAACTAAAACTTACTACAAATGGAGAATTGTAAAAAAATAAGTACAATAGAACCAAAGGAGAATGAGGCCAACATATAGCTTTTGAGTGGAGAATTTGCTCTCTAATGACAAAAAGTGTCTTGCTGTACCACAATAAGGTTGAGCTCATGATATTCGTCCACCGAATGTGATGCAAGTTCGTAGAGCTCAACTAAATGTGGGTGTTTAGGTGTTTAGGGTTTAGGGTTTAAAGTAGGACAAAAGGATAAAGAGGGGAACGTAAAGCTTTTGAGATAACATAAATTTTAAATAGATGTTATTAATCCATTGTATGTGGTATGAGTTCGTAGAGCTCAATTAAAACTTACTACAAATGAAGAATTATAACGAAATAAGTACAGTAGAACCAAAGGAGAATGAGGCCAACATATAGCTTTTGAGTGGAGAAATTCCTCTCTAATGACAAAAAGTGTCTTGTGTACACCACAATAAGTTTAAGCTCATGATATTCGTCCACCGAATGTGATGCAAGTTCGTAGAGCTCAACTAAATGTGGGTGTTTAGGGTTTAGGGTTTAGGTTAGGACAAAAGGTTAAAGAGGCAAACATATAGCTTTTGAGAGGACATCAATTTAAAATCGATGTTATTAATCCATTGTATGTGCTATGAGTTCGTAGAGCTCAACTAAAACTTACTACAAATGGAGAATTGTAAAAAAATAAGTACAATAGAACCAAAGGAGAATGAGGCCAACATATAGCTTTTGAGTGGAGAAATTCCTCCCTAATGACAAAAAGTGTCTTGTTGTACCACAATAAGTTTAAGCTCATGATATTCGTCCGCCGAATGTGATGCAAGTTGGTAGAACTCAACTAAATGTGGGTGTTTAGGGTTTAGGGTTTAGGGTTTAAAGTAGGACAAAAGGATAAAGAGTTGAATGTAAAGCTTTTGAAATAACATAAATTTTAAATAGATGTTATTAATCCATTGTATGTGGTATGAGTTTGTAGAGCTCAACTAAAACTTACTACAAATGAAGAATTGTAACGAAATAAGTACAGTGGAACCAAAGGAGAATGAGGCCAACATATAGCTTTTGAGTGGAGAAATTCCTTTCTAATGACAAAAAGTGTCTTGTTGTACCACAATAAGTTTAAGCTCATGATATTTGTCCACCGAATGTGATGCAAATTCGTAGAGCTCAACTAAATGTGGGTGTTTAGGGTTTAGGGTTTCGGGTAGGACAAAAGGATAAAGAGGCAAACATATAGCTTTTGAGAGGACATCAATTCAAAATCGATGTTATTAATCCATTATATGTGATATGAGTTCGTAGAACTCAACTAAAACTTACTACAAATGGAGAATTGTAAAAAAATAAATACAATTTAACAATCGGAGAATGAGACCAACATATAGCTTTTGAGTGGAGAAATTCCTCTCTAATGACAAAAAGTGTCTTGTTGTACCACAATAAGTTTAAGCTCATGATATTCGTCCACCAAATGTGATGCAAGTTCGTAGAGCTTAACTAAATGTGGGTGTTTAGGGTTTACGGTTTAGGGTAGGACAAAAGGATAAAGAGGCAAACATATAGCTTTTGAGAGGACATCAATTTAAAATCGATGTTATTACTCCATTGTATGTGATATTAGTTCGTAGAGCTCAACTAAAACTTACTACAAATGGAGAATTGTAAAAAAATAAATACAATAGAACCATCGGAGAATGAGGCCAACATATAGCTTTTGAGTGGAGAAATTCCTCTCTAATGACAAAAAGTGTCTTGTGTACACCACAATAAATTTAAGCTCATCATATTCCGCCACGGAATGTGATGCAAGTTCATAGAGCTCAACTAAATGTGGGTGTTTAGAGTTTAGGGTTTAGGATAGGGCAAAAGAATAATGAGGCAAACATATAGCTTTTGAGAGGACATCAATTTAAAATCGATGCTATTAATCCATTGTATGTGATATGAGTTTGCAGAGCTCAACTAAAACTTACTACAAATGGAGAATTGTAAAAAAATAAGTACAATAGAACCAAAGGAGAATGAGGCCAACATATAGCTTTTGAGTGGAGAAATTCCCCTCTAATGACAAAAATTGTCTTGTTGTACCACATTAAGGTTGAGCTCATCATATTCCTCCACTGATTGTGATGGAAGTTCGTAGAGCTCAACTAAATGTGAGAGTTTAGGGTTTAGGGTTTAGGGTTTAGAGTAGGACAAAAGGATAAATAGGTGAACGTAAAGCTTTTGGGATAACATAAATTTAAAAAAGAACTTATTAATCCATTGTATGTGGTATGAGTAAATAGAGCTCAACTATAACTTACTACAAATGAAAAATTGTAACGAAATAAGTACAGTAGAACCAAAGGAGAATGAGGCCAACATATAGCTTTTGAGTGGAGAAATTCCTCTCTAATGACAAAAAGTGTCTTGTTGTACCACAATAAGTTTAAGCTCATGATATTCGTCCACCAAATGTGATGCAAGTTTGTAGAGCTCAACTAAATGTGAGTGTTTAGGGTTTAGGGTTTAGGGTTTAGGGTAGGACAAAAGGATAAAGAGGCAAACATATAGCTTTTGAGAGGACATCAATTTAAAATCGATGTTATTAATCCATTGTATGTGATATAAGTTCGTAGAGCTCAACTAAAACTTACTACAAATGGAGAATTGTAAAAAAATAAATACAATAGAACCATCGGAGAATGAGGCCAACATATAGCTTTTGAGTGGAGAAATTCCTCTCTAATGACCAAAAGTGTCTTGTTGTACCACAATAAGTTTAAGCTCATGATATTCGTCCACCAAATGTGATGCAAGTTCGTAGAGCTCAACAAAATGTGGGTGTTTAGGGTTTAGGGTTTAGGGTAGGACAAAAGGATAAAGAGGCAAACATATAGCTTTTGAGAGGACATCAATTTAAAATCGATGTTATTAATCCATTGTATGTGATATAAGTACGTAGAGCTCAACTAAAACTTACTACAAATGGAGATTTGTAAAAAAAAAATACAATAGAACAATCGGAGAATGAGGCCAACATATAGCTTTTGAGTGGAGAAATTCCTCTCTAATGACAAAAGTGTCTGGTGTACACCACAATAAATTTAAGCTCATCATATTCCGCCACGAGTTTAGAGCTCAACTAAATGTGGGTGTTTAGAGTTTAGGGTTTAGCATAGGACAAAAGAATAATGAGGCAAACTGATACGCCCCAAGTTGATGCAAGGGCTGAAATGGATCGTCTAGGATTGATCTTGGATGATGAGAACTCTGAAATGTGAGAAAGAAGAAGAAGAATTTCGTGATAGAAGGGAAATGGACAGAAAAGAGGGGAAGTTTTAGTGAAATGGAAGATGAAGACTTCACACAAAGGTGGTGGCAAACCCTTGATAAGCCTAATTCTTGAATCACTCAAGAACTATGAGAATCACTCTCACAAATCTGAATCACTCAGAAAAAAAATACTAATTCATTCATAATCTGTCTATTACATTGAAGGGTGGTCCTTATAAAGAAGAAGGAAATTCAGCCTAGTTACAAAAAAATGATGAGGTGTAATTTCTCTAGAAGAATCCTAGGCTAGGAGTTACAAATTAAAAGAGGAAGATAGTGATATGCTTCAGCCCTGAACGTGTTTTTAGTGGCTGATTGCTTCATGTAACTCCCTTTCTTGATTGTTATTCTGACCAGGGAACATAGCATTCAATGCTCTTTATGCACTTAATTTCCTTGTCTTTGTAACTCCATTCTTGCCTTTGAAAGCTCTTCAATCCTTTTACTTTGCTGATGTAACTCCTCCATTCAGAACTTATTGAAATTCAAACACATTCAAAGAGTTTTAAGAAAGGAATGGATCCCTCCCTTTAAGCCCTTCATGCGCCACATGCAAACACACACCACTTGAAGTGGATTAAACACACTAAAATAAAATTCAGCAACATAATGCATTTGGATCCAACTTATTCAATTGGTCCTTTGCATTTTTATTGAAATAAAATAAAACAAAACATCACATGGCAGCCCCTATGCGTGGGCTGGCTCTTCTTCTTGGGCCTGAATGATCATCATGATTTTTGGTTCCATCTCTTCTACCACTTTGTCTTCAAGAATGGTTGCCACTACTTGCTGAAGAGTCTCTTTGGCCTTTTTAGCTCTAGCCCTTGTCATTGGTCCTCCAAGTCCTTTTAGTGCTCCATGACCCTTGTCCTTGTCCTTGTCCTCATCATTCCCTCCCTCTTGAAAAGGATTTGACCTCAAATCAAATTCTCCGCCATCTGCATCAAAGAGAGATAAATCAGAGACATTAAAGGTTGAGCTGATGTTATACTCACCTGGAAGCTCTATTTTGTAGGCATTGTTATTGATTCTCTCAAGCACTTGAAAAGGTCCATCCCCTCTAGGTTGGAGTTTGGATTTCCTTTGTTCTGGAAACCTTTCCTTCCTCATGTGCACCCAAACCCAATCTCCGGGTTGGAACACCACCTCCTTTCTTCCCTTGTTAGCTTGCCTAGCATAACTCTCATTCTTTCTCTCAATTTGAGCCTTCACACGCTCATGCATCTTCTTGACATATTCAGCTTTGCCCTGTCCTTCCTTGTGCTTGAAAACAGAAATGTTAGGCATAGGCAACAAATCAAGAGGAGTCAAAGGGTTAAATCCATACACTACTTCAAATGGAGAGCAATTGGTAGTGCTATGGACAGCCCTATTGTAAGCAAATTCAACATGAGGCAAACACGCCTCCCAAGCCTTTAAATTGGCCTTAAGGACAGTCCTAAGCAAGGTGCCTAGGGTCCTATTAACCACCTCAGTTTGCCCATCAGTTTGTGGGTGGCAAGTGGTAGAGAACAAAAGTTTGGTGCCTAACTTCCCCCATAAAGTCCTCCAGAAGTGACTTAGGAACTTGGTGTCCCTATCACTAACTATGCTTCTAGGCATCCCATGAAGTCTTACAACTTCTTTAAAGAACAAATCAGCAACGTGACAAGCATCATCAGCTTTCCTGCAAGGAATAAAGTGAGCCATTTTTGAAAACCTATCAACAACCACAAAAATGGAATCCTTACCATTCTTTGTTCTAGGGAGGCCTAAAACAAAGTCCATAGACAAGTCAACCCAAGGGTATTCAGGGATTGGCAAAGAAGTATACAAACCATGTGGCATCACCTTAGACTTAGCCTTCTTGCAAACAATGCAATGTTCACAAAACTTGATCACATCATGTTTCATTTTGGGCCAATAGAAATGTTCCTGTAAAGTTTCTAGAGTCTTTTGGACTCCAAAATGACCCATTAATCCCCCAGCATGGGATTCTTTAACAAGCAGTTCTCTAATGGAACTTTTAGGCACACACAACCTGTTTTCCTTAAATAAAAATCCATTGTGCCTATAAAATCCATTTTGAGAAACTTTCTCACAAGCCACAAAAATTTCAGCAAAGTTATCATCTTTTTCATACATTTCTTTCACATGTTCAAGTCCTAGCAATTTAGTCTCTAACATGGAAAGCAACACGTGTCTCCTGGATAAAGCATCAGCCACAATGTTACTTTTCCCTTTTTTGTGTTTTATGACATAGGGAAATTGTTCCAAAAATTCAACCCATTTGGCATGCCTTTTGTTCAACTTACCTTGCCCCTTCAAGTATTTCAGCGACTCATGATCACTATGAATCACGAATTCCTTGGGCAAAAGATAATGCTGCCAAGTCTTCAAAGCTCTCACCAAAGCATACAATTCCTTATCATAAGTAGAATAGTTAAGGGCAGCTCCGCTTAACTTTTCACTAAAATAAGCAATTGGGTGGCCTTCTTGAAGCAACACAGCACCAATACCTACATTTGAAGCATCACATTCAAGTTCAAAAGATTTAGCAAAGTTAGGTAAAGCAAGTATAGGTGCATGGGTAAGCTTATGCTTTAGGGCAGCAAAGGCCTCTTCTTGATTCTTTCCCCAATGAAAACCCACATTCTTTTTCACCACTTCATTTAGGGGTGCTGCCAAGGTACTAAAGTCCTTTACAAACCTCCTGTAGAAACTGGCCAAGCCATGAAAACTTCTTACATCACCCACGGATTTAGGAGTGGGCCACTCTTGAATGGCTTTGATCTTTTCCTCATCAACCTGCACTCCTTTCGAACTCACAACAAAACCAAGAAACACAACATGGTCAGTGCAAAAAGTGCATTTCTCAAGATTGGCAAACAATTGTTCCTTTCTAAGCATACTCAAGACGGATCTTAAGTGCTCAACATGCAGCTCAAGAGTAGTGCTATAGACCAAAATATCATCAAAGTACACAACCACAAATTTCCCAATGAATTCCCTCAAAACATGGTTCATTAGTCTCATAAAAGTACTAGGTGCATTAGTTAAACCAAAAGGCATAACCAACCATTCATACAAACCATATTTAGTTTTGAAAGCAGTTTTCCATTCATCCCCTTCTTTAATCCTTATCTGATTGTAACCACTTTTCAAATCAATTTTAGAAAAATAACATGCTCCATGCAATTCATCAAGCAAATCATCAAGTCTAGGAATAGGGTGCCTATACTTAATGGTGATGTTATTCAAGGCTCTACAATCAGAGCACATTCTCCAAGTCCCATCTTTCTTTGGTACCAAAATCACCGGTACAGCACAAGGACTCATGCTATTTCTTACCCACCCTTTGTTCAAGAGTTCTTCCACTTGTCTTTGAATTTCAGTGGTTTCTTGTGGGTTGCTTCTATATGCTGGCCTATTAGGCAAAGAAGCTCCCGGAATGAGATCAATTTGATGCTCAATTCCTCTCAGTGGTGGTAGACCACTTGGAACACTTGTTGGAAACACATCCTCATAATCCTGCAAAAGAGATTTAACACTAGACGGCAGTTCAAAATTTTCAAAAGTGTTAGTGTTCAAAATCTGATTTTTGCAAAACATCAAGTATAGGATCTGTTTTGAAGCTATCATCCTTTTCACCTCTCTCTTTTTGATCAAACAAATTTCTTTTCTCTCAAGTATTTCACTCTTTTCTTTTTGCTCTCTCTCAAGTGTTTCACTCTTTTCTTTTTGCTTTCTCTCAAGTGTCTCACTCTTTTCTTTTCTCTCTTGTTCAATCTTTTCTCTCATTTTCTTTTGATCCTCACGCACCTCCCTAGGGCTCAAAGGTTTGAGCATAATTTTCTGGCCATGATGTTGGAATGAGATCTTGTTGGTGCTGCCATTATGATCAGAGTTGGTGTCATATTGCCATGGTCTTCCCAACAGTATGTGACTAGCCTCCATGGGAACAACATCACAAAGAACCTTATCCCTGTATTTGCCAATGGAAAAGTCAACTTCAACTTGCTTACTTACTTGTATTTCTCCATAGTGGCTGAGCCATTGAAGTTTGTATGGCCAAGGATGTGGTTTTGTGACCAGGTTCAGCTTCTCCACCATTCTTTCACTAGCCACATTAGTACAGCTCCGCCATCAACAATCATCAAGCAAATCTGCCCATTGACAGAACATCTTGTGTGAAAGATATTCTCTCTTTGGCTTTCTTTCTTTGGCTTTTGTTGGCTACCAAGCATTCTCCGGATCATCAACAGTTCACCATTCATGGCTGCCTCCTCTTCTTCTTCACTTTGTTCTCCTTCGGACTCACTGGTGTAGTCTCCATCATCCTTAAGAATCATGGTCTTTTTGGAGGCACATTCATAAGCATAATGTCCCATACCTTGGCATTTGAAGCACTTGACCTCTTTGCTCTTTTTGGATGGTTGTTCAAGAGGTTTTGAAGAAGCTGAAGCTTGTGGTTTGGTGGCTGGTTTGCTAAGGGTGCTCGGCCCTTCATCTTCATTCTGTCTCTCCAAGATGAATTGGAATTGGTAGAACTCTTCCTTGCAAGCCCTTTCCTTTTGAGTTGTTGCTCAACTTTAGTGGCCTTGTGCAGCAATTCTTCCATGTCTACATATTCCTGAAGTTCTACAATATCTCTAACATCATTAGATAAACCATTAATAAATCGAATCATGGTTACCTCTTCATCCTCCTCAAGATTGGCTTGCAACATAAGCACCTCAAGTTCTTTGTAATACTCCTCAACACTCTTGCTGCCTTGGGTAAGTTTTTGAAGTTTAAATTTTACATCCCTAGCATGGCTTGAAGGGACATATCTTTTCCTCATGATTCGTTTCATTTCAGCCCATGTTTCCACCGCTGGCTCCTCATTTCTCAATCTCTCTTTTGCAAACTTATTCCACCAAACAAGAGCATAGTCTGAAAAGTGAGCAGCTGCAAGTTTCACCTTTTGGTCCTCCTCATAGTTGTTGCAAGCAAAGACATGCTCTATTTTGAGTTCCCACTCCAAGTATGCCTCTGGATCACTCTTTCCCTTAAAAGGAGGAATTTGGAATTTGACTCCTCAATCCGAGCAGGTCTAGGATTTTCATGAATTCGTCGTGGCCTCCCGCCTTCACTGTCACTATTGTTCCGGTTCTCCATTTGATCCAGCCTTTCGTGGATCTCTTCAGTTTGCCTCCTCATTAAGTTTTCCAGATGTTGTGTAAGAGCCCGCATTTCGATGGTCGAAGTCGCACTGCTGGTTGCTCCTCCTCTTCTCCTGACATCTTTGACAAATGAAAAGATTCAAGTAGAACAAACAAATGTTAGTGTTTACCTCACTTCTCTCGTGTTTCCCTCAAATTGGCTTTTCTATGATGTGCACTCTTGCCTTTTTCCACTCAAAAATTCTCACAATCTCTTGAGTAAATCAAAGTTAAGACACACAAAGAATTATGCCACCAAATTTGTGTAGAGTCACACAGATTAGAATAGACTTTAGAATATGAAACAAAAGAAGACAAGACAAATCACCACAGAAATGGAAAGGACTCAAATATTTAGAGACTAAAGAAGAATTCAAGAACAAACAGAAAGAAGAAAATAAATTGGAATGCTAGCAACAAAATTACCTTGAACAATTGAATTTGGCTAATTAAACAAGAACCATTCAGCCTTTTTTTTTTTTTGAATTTTCGTTTTTTTTTTTTGAATTTTCGTTTTGTAATTTGTTTTTGATTCTGAACAATTAACAAGGCTTAACTTTTGCAATGGTTCAGCCAAAAGAAACAAAAACTAAAATCAAGGTAACAAGAAATGACAAAGAGTTGCTAACCAGAATTCCAGATAAGAAAAGAAACCAAAATCCTAGAACCGGAGCTCTGATACCAAATGATACGCCCCAAGTTGATGCAAGGGCTGCAATGGATCGTCTAGGATTGATCTTGGATGATGAGAACTCTGAAATGTGAGAAAGAAGAAGAAGAATTTCGTGATGGAAGGGAAATGGACAGAAAAGAGGGGAAGTTTTAGTGAAATGGAAGATGAAGACTTCACACAAAGGTGGTGACAAACCCTTGATAAGCCTAATTCTTGAATCACTCAAGAACTATGAGAATCACTCTCACAAATCTGAATCACTCAGAAAAGAAAATACTAATTCATTCATAATCTGTCTATTACATTGAAGGAGTGGTCCTTATAAAGAAGAAGGAAATTCAGCCTAGTTACAAAAAAATGATGAGGTGTAATTTCTCTAGAAGAATCCTAGGCTAGGAGTTACAAATTAAAAGAGGAAGATAGTGATATGCTTCAGCCCTGAACGTGTTTTTAGTGGCTGATTGCTTCATGTAACTCCCTTTCTTGATTGTTATTCTGACCAGGGAATATAGCATTCAATGCTCTTTATGAACTTAATTTCCCTTTCCTTGTAACTCCATTCTTGGCTTTGAAAGCTCTTCAATCCTTTGACTTTGCTGATGTAACTCCTCCATTCAGAACTTATTGAAATTCAAACACATTCAAAGAGTTTTAAGAAAGGAATGGATCCCTCCCTTTAAGCCCTTCATGCGCCACATGCAAACACACACCACTTGAAGTGGATTAAACACACTAAAATAAAATTCAGCAACATAATGCATTTGGATCCAACTTATTCAATTGGTCCTTTGCATTTTTATTGAAATAAAATAAAACAGAACATCACATGGCAGCCCCTATGCGTGGGCTGGCTCTTCTTCTTGGGCCTGAATGATCATCATGATTTTTGGTTCCATCTCTTCTACCACTTTGTCTTCAAGAATGGTTGCCACTACTTGCTGAAGAGTCTCTTTGGCCTTTTTAGCTCTAGCCCTTGTCATTGGTCCTCCAAGTCCTTTTAGGGCTCCATGACCCTTGTCCTTGTCCTTGTCCTCATCATATAGCTTTTGAGAGGACATAAATTTAAAATCGATGTTATTTTATCCATTGTATGTCATGAGTTCGTAGAGCTCAATTGAAACTTACTAGAAATGGAGAACTGTAACGTAATAAGTTCGGTAGAACCAAATCAGAATGAGGCCAACATATAGCTTTTGAGTGGAGAAATTACTCTCTAATGACAAAAAGTGTCTTGTTGTACCACAATAAGTTTAAGCCCATTGTATTCCTCCACCAAATGTGATGCAAGTTCTTAGAGCTCAACGAAATGTGGGTGTTTCGGGTTTATGGTTTAGGGTTTATGGTAGGACAAAAGGATAAAGAGGCCAACATATAGCTTTTGAGAGGACATAAATTTAAAATCGATGTTATTAATCCATTGTATGTCAGACGAGTTCGTAGAGCTCAACTGAAACTTACTACAAATAGAGAATTGTAAAGAAATAAGTACGGTAGAACCAAAGGAGAGTGATGCCAACATATATCTTTTTAGTGGAGAAAGTTCTCTCTAATGACAAAAAGTGTCTTGTTGTGCCACAATAAGTTTAAGCTCATGATATTGCTCCACCGAATGTGATGCAAGTTCGTAGAGCTCAACTAAATGTGGGTGTTTAGGGTTTAGGGTTTAGGGTTTAGAGTTGGACAAAAGTATAAAGAGGCCAACATATAGCTTTTGAGAGGACATAAATTTGAAATCGATGTTATTAATCTATTGTATGTCATGAGTTCGTAGAGCTCAATTGAAACTTACTAGAAATGGAGAATTGTAACGAAATAAGTTCGGTAGAACCAAAGGAGAATGAGGCCAACATATAGCTTTTGAGTGGAGAAATTACTCTGTAATGACAAAAAGTGTATTGTTGTACCACAATAAGTTTAAGCTCATGATATTGCTCCACCGAATGTGATGCAAGTTCGTAGAGCTCAACTAAATGTAGGTGTTTAGGGTTTAGGGTTTAGGGTTTAGAGTTGGACAAAAGTATAAAGAGGCCAACATATAGCTTTTGAGAGGACATAAATTTGAAATCGATGTTATTAATCTATTGTATGTCATGAGTTCGTAGAGCTCAATTGAAACTTACTAGAAATGGAGAATTGTAACGAAATAAGTTCGGTAGAACCAAAGGAGAATGAGGCCAACATATAGCTTTTGAGTGGAGAAATTACTCTCTAATGACAAAAAGTGTCTTGTTGTACCACAATAAGTTTAAGCTCATTATATTCCTCCACCAAATGTGATGCAAGTTCGTAGAGCTCAAGTAATGTGGGTGTTTCGGGTTTAGGGTTTAGGGTAGGACAAAAGGATAAAAAGGCCAACATATAGCTTTTGAGAGGACATAAATTTAAAATCGATGTTATTTATCCATTTTATGTCATGAGTTCGTAGAGCTCAATTGAAACTTACTAGAAATGGAGAACTGTAACGTAATAAGTTCGGTAGAACCAAATGAGAATGAGGCCAACATATAGCTTTTGAGTGGAGAAATTACTCTCTAATGACAAAAAGTGTCTTGTTGTACCACAATAAGTTTAAGCCCATTGTATTCCTCCACCAAATGTGATGCAAGTTCTTAGAGCTCAACGAAATGTGGGTGTTTCGGGTTTATGGTTTAGGGTTTATGGTAGGACAAAAGGATAAAGAGGCCAACATATAGCTTTTGAGAGGACATAAATTTAAAATTGATGTTATTAATCCATTGTATGTCAGACGAGTTCGTAGAGCTCAACTGAAACTTACTACAAATAGAGAATTGTAACGAAATAAGTACGGTAGAACCAAAGGAGAGTGATGCCAACATATATCTTTTGAGTGGAGAAAGTTCTCTCTAATGACAAAAAGTGTCTTGTTGTAACACAATAAGTTTAAGCTCATGATATTGCTCCACCGAATGTGATGCAAGTTCGTAGAGCTCAACTAAATGTGGGTGTTTAGGGTTTAGGGTTTAGGGTTTAGAGTTGGACAAAAGTATAAAGAGGCCAACATATAGCTTTTGAGAGGACATAAATTTGAAATCGATGTTATTAATCTATTGTATGTCATGAGTTCGTAGAGCTCAATTGAAACTTACTAGAAATGGAGAATTGTAACGAAATAAGTTCGGTAGAACCAAAGGAGAATGAGGCCAACATATAGCTTTTGAGTGGAGAAATTACTCTCTAATGACAAAAAGTGTCTTGTTGTACCACAATAAGTTTAAGCTCATTATATTCCTCCACCAAATGTGATGCAAGTTCGTAGAGCTCAATTAAATGTGGGTGTTTCGGGTTTAGGATTTAGGGTAGGACAAAAGGATAAAGAGGCCAACATATAGCTTTTGAGAGGACATAAATTTAAAATCGATGTTATTTATCCATTTTATGTCATGAGTTCGTAGAGCTCAATTGAAACTTACTAGAAATGGAGAACTGTAACGTAATAAGTTCGGTAGAACCAAATGAGAATGAGGCCAACATATAGCTTTTGAGTGGACAAATTACTCTCTAATGACAAAAAGTGTCTTGTTGTACCACAATAAGTTTAAGCCCATTGTATTCCTCCACCAAATGTGATGCAAGTTCTTAGAGCTCAACGAAATGTGGGTGTTTCGGGTTTATGGTTTAGGGTTTATGGTAGGACAAAAGGATAAAGAGGCCAACATATAGCTTTTGAGAGGACATAAATTTAAAATCGATGTTATTAATCCATTGTATGTCAGACGAGTTCGTAGAGCTCAACTGAAACTTACTACAAATAGAGAATTGTAACGAAATAAGTACGGTAGAACCAAAGGAGAGTGATGCCAACATATATCTTTTGAGTGGAGAAAGTTCTCTCTAATGACAAAAAGTGTCTTGTTGTACCACAATAAGTTTAAGCTCATGATATTGCTCCACCGAATGTGATGCAAGTTCGTAGAGCTCAACTAAATGTGGGTGTTTAGGGTTTAGGGTTTAGGGTTTAGAGTTGGACAAAAGTATAAAGAGGCCAACATATAGCTTTTGAGAGGACATAAATTTGAAATCGATGTTATTAATCTATTGTATGTCATGAGTTCGTAGAGCTCAATTGAAACTTACTAGAAATGGAGAATTGTAACGAAATAAGTTCGGTAGAACCAAAGGAGAATGAGGCCAACATATAGCTTTTGAGTGGAGAAATTACTCTCTAATGACAAAAAGTGTCTTGTTGTACCACAATAAGTTTAAGCTCATTATATTCCTCCACCAAATGTGATGCAAGTTCGTAGAGCTCAATTAAATGTGGGTGTTTCGGGTTTAGGGTTTAGGGTAGGACAAAAGGATAAAGAGGCCAACATATAGCTTTTGAGAGGACATAAATTTAAAATCGATGTTATTTATCCATTTTATGTCATGAGTTCGTAGAGCTCAATTGAAACTTACTAGAAATGGAGAACTGTAACGTAATAAGTTCGGTAGAACCAAATGAGAATGAGGCCAACATATAGCTTTTGAGTGGACAAATTACTCTCTAATGACAAAAAGTGTCTTGTTGTACCACAATAAGTTTAAGCCCATTGTATTCCTCCACCAAATGTGATGCAAGTTCTTAGAGCTCAACGAAATGTGGGTGTTTCGGGTTTATGGTTTAGGGTTTATGGTAGGACAAAAGGATAAAGAGGCCAACATATAGCTTTTGAGAGGACATAAATTTAAAATCGATGTTATTTTATCCATTGTATGTCATGAGTTCGTAGAGCTCAATTGAAACTTACTAGAAATGGAGAACTGTAACGTAATAAGTTCGGTAGAACCAAATCAGAATGAGGCCAACATATAGCTTTTGAGTGGAGAAATTACTCTCTAATGACAAAAAGTGTCTTGTTGTACCACAATAAGTTTAAGCCCATTGTATTCCTCCACCAAATGTGATGCAAGTTCTTAGAGCTCAACGAAATGTGGATGTTTCGGGTTTATGGTTTAGGGTTTATGGTAGGACAAAAGGATAAAGAGGCCAACATATAGCTTTTGAGAGGACATAAATTTAAAATCGATGTTATTAATCCATTGTATGTCAGACGAGTTCGTAGAGCTCAACTGAAACTTACTACAAATAGAGAATTGTAAAGAAATAAGTACGGTAGAACCAAAGGAGAGTGATGCCAACATATATCTTTTTAGTGGAGAAAGTTCTCTCTAATGACAAAAAGTGTCTTGTTGTGCCACAATAAGTTTAAGCTCATGATATTGCTCCACCGAATGTGATGCAAGTTCGTAGAGCTCAACTAAATGTGGGTGTTTAGGGTTTAGGGTTTAGGGTTTAGAGTTGGACAAAAGTATAAAGAGGCCAACATATAGCTTTTGAGAGGACATAAATTTGAAATCGATGTTATTAATCTATTGTATGTCATGAGTTCGTAGAGCTCAATTGAAACTTACTAGAAATGGAGAATTGTAACGAAATAAGTTCGGTAGAACCAAAGGAGAATGAGGCCAACATATAGCTTTTGAGTGGAGAAATTACTCTGTAATGACAAAAAGTGTATTGTTGTACCACAATAAGTTTAAGCTCATGATATTGCTCCACTGATACGCCCCAAGTTGATGCAAGGGCTGCAATGGATCGTCTAGGATTGATCTTGGATGATGAGAACTCTGAAATGTGAGAAAGAAGAAGAAGAATTTCGTGATGGAAGGGAAATGGACAGAAAAGAGGGGAAGTTTTAGTGAAATGGAAGATGAAGACTTCACACAAAGGTGGTGGCAAACCCTTGATAAGCCTAATTCTTGAATCACTCAAGAACTATGAGAATCACTCTCACAAATCTGAATCACTCAGAAAAGAAAATACTAATTCATTCATAATCTGTCTATTACATTGAAGGAGTGGTCCTTATAAAGAAGAAGAAAATTCAGCCTAGTTACAAAAAAAAATGACGAGGTGTAATTTCTCTAGAAGAATCCTAGGCTAGGAGTTACAAATTAAAAGAGGAAGATAGTGATTTGCTTCAGCCCTGAACGTGTATTTGGTGGCTGATTGCTTCATGTAACTCCCTTTCTTGATTGTTATTCTGACCAGGGAACATAGCATTCAATGCTCTTTATGAACTTAATTTCCCTTTCTTTGTAACTCCATTCTTGGCTTTGAAAGCTCTTCAATCCTTTGACTTTGCTGATGTAACTCCTCCATTCAGAACTTATTGAAATTCAAACACATTCAAAGAGTTTTAAGAAAGGAATGGATCCCTCCCTTTAAGCCCTTCATGCGCCACATGCAAACACACACCACTTGAAGTGGATTAAACACACTAAAATAAAATTCAGCAACATAATGCATTTGGATCCAACTTATTCAATTGGTCCTTTGCATTTTTATTGAAATAAAATAAAACAAAACATCACATGGCAGCCCCTATGCGTGGGCTGGCTCTTCTTCTTGGGCCTGAATGATCATCATGATTTTTGGTTCCATCTCTTCTACCACTTTGTCTTCAAGAATGGTTGCCACTACTTGCTGAAGAGTCTCTTTGGCCTTTTTAGCTCTAGCCCTTGTCATTGGTCCTCCAAGTCCTTTTAGTGCTCCATGACCCTTGTCCTTGTCCTTGTCCTCATCATTCCCTCCCTCTTGAAAAGGATTTGACCTCAAATCAAATTCTCCGCCATCTGCATCAAAGAGAGATAAATCAGAGACATTAAATGTTGAGCTGATGTTATACTCACCTGGAAGCTCTATTTTGTAGGCATTGTTATTGATTCTCTCAAGCACTTGAAAAGGTCCATCCCCTCTAGGTTGGAGTTTGGATTTCCTTTGTTCTGGAAACCTTTCCTTCCTCATGTGCACCCAAACCCAATCTCCGGGTTGGAACACCACCTCCTTTCTTCCCTTGTTAGCTTGCCTAGCATAACTCTCATTCTTTCTCTCAATTTGAGCCTTCACACGCTCATGCATCTTCTTGACATATTCAGCTTTGCCCTGTCCTTCCTTGTGCTTGAAAACAGAAATGTTAGGCATAGGCAACAAATCAAGAGGATCAAAGGGTTAAATCCATACACTACTTCAAATGGAGAGCAATTGGTAGTGCTATGGACAGCCCTATTGTAAGCAAATTCAACATGAGGCAAACACGCCTCCCAAGCCTTTAAATTGGCCTTAAGGACAGTCCTAAGCAAGGTGCCTAGGGTCCTATTAACCACCTCAGTTTGCCCATCAGTTTGTGGGTGGCAAGTGGTAGAGAACAAAAGTTTGGTGCCTAACTTCCCCCATAAAGTCCTCCAGAAGTGACTTAGGAACTTGGTGTCCCTATCACTAACTATGCTTCTAGGCATCCCATGAAGTCTTACAACTTCTTTAAAGAACAAATCAGCACGTGACAAGCATCATCAGCTTTCCTGCAAGGAATAAAGTGAGCCATTTTTGAAAACCTATCAACAACCACAAAAATGGAATCCTTACCATTCTTTGTTCTAGGGAGCCTAAAACAAAGTCCATAGACAAGTCAACCCAAGGGTATTCAGGGATTGGCAAAGAAGTATACAAACCATGTGGCATAACCTTAGACTAGCCTTCTTGCAAACAATGCAATGTTCACAAAACTTGATCACATCATGTTTCATTTTGGGGCCAATAGAAATGTTCCTGTAAAGTTTCTAGAGTCTTTTGGACTCCCAAAATGACCCATTAATCCCCCAGCATGGGATTCTTTAACAAGCAGTTCTCTAATGGAACTTTTAGGCACACACAACCTGTTTCCTTAAATAAAAAATCCATTGTGCCTATAAAATCCATTTTGAAAACTTCTCACAAGCCACAAAAATTTCAGCAAAGTTATCATCTTTTTCATACATTTCTTTCACATGTTCAAGTCCTAGCAATTTAGTCTCTAACATGGAAGCAACACGTGTCTCCTGGATAAAGCATCAGCCACAATGTTACTTTTCCTTTTTTTGT
>NC_080043.1:50781412-50819762 GCF_012489685.1 Lotus japonicus | reverse complement strand
TGTTGGCCTCTTTATACTTTTGTCCAACTCTAAACCCTAAACCCTAAACCCTAAACACCCACATTTAGTTGAGCTCTACGAACTTGCATCACATTCGGTGGAGCAATATCATGAGCTTAAACTTATTGTGGTACAACAAGACACTTTTTGTCATTAGAGAGTACTTTCTCCACTCAAAAGCTATATGTTGGCCTCATTCTCATTTGGTTCTAACCGAACTTATTACGTTACAATTTCCCATTTCTAGTAAGTTTTCAATTGAGCTCTACGAACTCATGACATACAATGGATAAATAACATCGATTTAAATTTATGTCCTCTCAAAAGCTATATGTTGGCCTCTTTATCCTTTTGTCCTACCCTAAACCCTAAACCCTAAACCCGAAACACCCACATTTAATTGAGCTCTACGAACTTGCATCACATTTGGTGGAGGAATATAATGAGCTTAAACTTATTGTGGTACAACAAGACACTTTTTGTCATTAGAGAGTAATTTCTCCACTCAAAAGCTATATGTTGGCCACATTCTCCTTTGGTTCTACCGAACTTATTTCGTTACAATTCTCCATTTCAGTAAGTTTCAATTGAGCTCTACGAACTCATGAAATACAATGGATTAATAACATCGATTTCAAATTTATGTCCTCTCAAAAGCTATATGTTGGCCTCTTTATACTTTTGTCCTACTCTAAACCCTAAACCCTAAACACCCACATTTAGTTGAGCTCTACGAACTTGCATCACATTCGGTGGAGCAATATCATGAGCTTAAACTTATTGTGGTACAACAAGACACTTTTTCTCATTAGAGAGTACTTTCTCCACTCAAAAGATATATGTTGGCATCACTCTCCTTTGGTTCTACCGTACTTATTTCGTTACAATTCTCTATTTGTAGTAAGTTTCAGTTGAGCTCTACGAACTCGTCTGACATACAATGGATTAATAACATCGATTTTAAATTTATGTCCTCTCAAAAGCTATATGTTGGCCTCTTTATCCTTTTGTCCTACCATAAACCCTAAACCCTAAACCCGAAACACCCACATTTCGTTGAGCTCTAAGAACTTGCATCACATTTGGTGGAGGAATACAATGGGCTTAAACTTATTGTGGTACAACAAGACACTTTTTGTCATTAGAGAGTAATTTCTCCACTCAAAAGCTATATGTTGGCCTCATTCTCATTTGGTTCTACCGAACTTATTTCGTTACAATTCTCCATTTCTAGTAAGTTTCAATTGAGCTCTACGAACTCATGACATACAATGGATAAATAACATCGATTTTAAATTTATGTCCTCTAAAAAGCTATATGTTGGCCTCTTTATCCTTTTGTCCTCCCTAAACCCTAAACCCTAAACCCGAAACACCCACATTTAATTGAGCTCTACGAACTTGCATCACATTTGGTGGAGGAATATAATGAGCTTAAACTTATTGTGGTACAACAAGACACTTTTTGTCATTAGAGAGTAATTTCTCCACTCAAAAGCTATATGTTGGCCTCATTCTCCTTTGGTTCTACCGAACTTATTTCGTTACAATTCTCCATTTCTAGTAAGTTTCAATTGAGCTCTACGAACTCATGACATACAATGGATTAATAACATCGATTTCAAATTTATGTCCTCTCAAAAGCTATATGTTGGCCTCTTTATACTTTTGTCCAACTCTAAACCCTAAACCCTAAACCCTAAACACCCACATTTAGTTGAGCTCTACGAACTTGCATCACATTCGGTGGAGCAATATCATGAGCTTAAACTTATTGTGGTACAACAAGACACTTTTTGTCATTAGAGAGTACTTTCTCCACTCAAAAGATATATGTTGGCATCACTCTCCTTTGGTTCTACCGTACTTATTTCGTTACAATTCTCTATTTGTAGTAAGTTTCAGTTGAGCTCTACGAACTCGTCTGACATACAATGGATTAATAACATCGATTTTAAATTTATGTCCTCTCAAAAGCTATATGTTGGCCTCTTTATCCTTTTGTCCTACCCTAAACCCTAAACCCGTAACACCCACATTTAATTGAGCTCTACAAACTTGCATCACATTTGGTGGAGGAATATAATGAGCTTAAACTTATTGTGGTACAACAAGACACTTTTTGTCATTAGAGAGTAATTTCTCCACTCAAAAGCTATATGTTGGCCTCATTCTCCTTTGGTTCTACCGAACTTATTTCGTTACAATTCTCCATTTCTAGTAAGTTTCAATTGAGCTCTACGAACTCATGACATACAATAGATTAATAACATCGATTTCAAATTTATGTCCTCTCAAAAGCTATATGTTGGCCTCTTTATACTTTTGTCCAACTCTAAACCCTAAACCCTAAACCCTAAACACCCACATTTAGTTGAGCTCTACGAACTTGCATCACATTCGGTGGAGCAATATCATGAGCTTAAACTTATTGTGGTACAACAAGACACTTTTTGTCATTAGAGAGTACTTTCTCCACTCAAAAGATATATGTTGGCATCACTCTCCTTTGGTTCTACCGTACTTATTTCGTTACAATTCTCTATTTGTAGTAAGTTTCAGTTGAGCTCTACGAATTCGTCTCTCATACAATGGATTAATAACATCGATTTTAAATTTATGTCCTCTCAAAAGCTATATGTTGGCCTCTTTATCCTTTTTCCTACCCTAAACCCTACACCCTAAACCCGAAACACCCACATTTAATTGAGCTCTACGAACTTGCATCACATTTGGTGGAGGAATATAATGAGCTTAAACTTATTGTGGTACAACAAGACACTTTTTGTCATTAGAGAGTAATTTCTCCACTCAAAAGCTATATGTTGGCCTCATTCTCCGTTGGTTCTACCGAACTTATTTCGTTACAATTCTCCATTTCTAGTAAGTTTCAATTGAGCTCTACGAACTCATGACATACAATAGATTAATAACATCGATTTCAAATTTATGTCCTCTCAAAAGCTATATGTTGGCCTCTTTATACTTTTGTCCAACTCTAAACCCTAAACCCTAAACCCTAAACACCCACATTTAGTTGAGCTCTACGAACTTGCATCACATTCGGTGGAGCAATATCATGAGCTTAAACTTATTGTGGTACAACAAGACACTTTTTGTCATTAGAGAGTACTTTCTCCACTCAAAAGATATATGTTGGCATCACTCTCCTTTGGTTCTACCGTACTTATTTCGTTACAATTCTCTATTTGTAGTAAGTTTCAGTTGAGCTCTACGAATTCGTCTCCATACAATGGATTAATAACATCGATTTTAAATTTATGTCCTCTCAAAAGCTATATGTTGGCCTCTTTATCCTTTTTTCCTACCCTAAACCCTAACCCTAAACCCGAAACACCCACATTTAATTGAGCTCTACGAACTTGCATCACATTTGGTGGAGGAATATAATGAGCTTAAACTTATTGTGGTACAACAAGACACTTTTTATCATTAGAGAGTAATTTCTCCACTCAAAAGCTATATGTTGGCCTCATTCTCCTTTGGTTCTACCGAACTTATTTCGTTACAATTCTCAATTTCTAGTAAGTTTCAATTGAGCTCTACGAACTCATGACATACAATGGATTAATAACATCGATTTCAAATTTATGTCCTCTCAAAAGCTATATGTTGGCCTCTGTATCCTTTTGTCCAACTCTAAACCCTAAACCCTAAACCCTAAACCCGAAACACCCACATTTAATTGAGCTCTATGAACTTGCATCACATTTGGTGGAGGAATATAATGATCTTAAACTTATTGTGGTACAACAAGACACTTTTTGTCATTAGAGAGTAATTTCTCCACTCAAAAGCTATATGTTGGCCTCATTCTCATTTGGTTCTACCGAACTTATTACGTTACAGTTCTCCATTTCTAGTAAGTTTCAATTGAGCTCTACGAACTCATGACATACAATGGATAAATAACATCGATTTTAAATTTATGTCCTCTAAAAGCTATATGTTGGCCTCTTTATCCTTTGTCCTACCCTAAACCCTAAACCCGAAACACCCACATTTAATTGAGCTCTATGAACTTGCATCACATTTGGTGGAGGAATATAATGATCTTAAACTTATTGTGGTACAACAAGACACTTTTTGTCATTAGAGAGTAATTTCTCCACTCAAAAGCTATATGTTGGCCTCATTCTCCTTTGGTTCTACCGAACTTATTTCGTTACAATTCTCCATTTCTAGTAAGTTTCAATTGAGCTCTACGAACTCATGACATACAATAGATTAATAACATCAATTTCAAATTTATGTCCTCTCAAAAGCTATATGTTGGCCTCTTTATACTTTTGTCCAACTCTAAACCCTAAACCCTAAACCCTAAACACCCACATTTAGTTGAGCTCTACGAACTTGCATCACATTCGGTGGAGCAATATCATGAGCTTAAACTTATTGTGGCACAACAAGACACTTTTTGTCATTAGAGAGTACTTTCTCCACTCAAAAGATATATGTTGGCATCACTCTCCTTTGGTTCTACCGTACTTATTTCGTTACAATTCTCTATTTGTAGTAAGTTTCAGTTGAGCTCTACGAACTCGTCTGACATACAATGGATTAATAACATCGATTTTAAATTTATGTCCTCTCAAAAGCTATATGTTGGCCTCTTTATCCTTTTGTCCTACCATAAACCCTAAACCCTAAACCCGAAACACCCACATTTCGTTGAGCTCTAAGAACTTGCATCACATTTGATGGAGGAATACAATGGGCTTAAACTTATTGTGGTACAACAAGACACTTTTTGTCATTAGAGAGTAATTTCTCCACTCAAAAGCTATATGTTGGCCTCATTCTCCTTTGGTTCTACCGAACTTATTTCGTTACAATTCTCCATTTCTAGTAAGTTTCAATTGAGCTCTACGAACTCATGATATACAATAGATTAATAACATCGATTTCAAATTTATGTCCTCTCAAAAGCTATATGTTGGCCTCTGTATCCTTTTGTCCAACTCTAAACCCTAAACCTAAACCCTAAACCCTAAACACCCACATTTAGTTGAGCTCTACAACTTGCATCACATTTGGTGGAGGAATATAATGAGCTTAAACTTATTGTGGTACAACAAGACACTTTTTGTCATTAGAGAGTAATTTCTCCACTCAAAAGCTATATGTTGGCCTCATTCTCCTTTGGTTCTACCGAACTTATTTCGTTACAATTCTCCATTTCTAGTAAGTTTCAATTGAGCTCTACGAACTCATGACATACAATAGATTAATAACATCGATTTCAAATTTATGTCCTCTCAAAAGCTATATGTTGGCCTCTTATCCTTTTGTCCAACTCTAAACCCTAAACCTAAACCCTAAACCCTAAACACCCACATTTAGTTGAGCTCTACAAACTTGCATCACATTTGGTGGAGGAATATAATGAGCTTAAACTTATTGTGGTACAACAAGACACTTTTTGTCATTAGAGAGTAATTTCTCCACTCAAAAGCTATATGTTGGCCTCATTCTCATTTGGTTCTACCGAACTTATTTCGTTACAATTCTCCATTTCTAGTAAGTTTCAATTGAGCTCTACGAACTCATGACATACAATGGATAAATAACATCGATTTTAAATTTATGTCCTCTAAAAAGCTATATGTTGGCCTCTTTATCCTTTTGTCCTACCATAAACCCTAAACCCTAAACCCGAAACACCCACATTTCGTTGAGCTCTAAGAACTTGCATCACATTTGATGGAGGAATACAATGGGCTTAAACTTATTGTGGTACAACAAGACACTTTTTGTCATTAGAGAGTAATTTCTCCACTCAAAAGCTATATGTTGGCCTCATTCTCATTTGGTTCTACCGAACTTATTATGTTACAGTTCTCCATTTCTAGTAAGTTTCAATTGAGCTCTACGAACTCATGACATACAATGGATAAATAACTCGATTTTAAATTTATGTCCTCTAAAAAGCTATATGTTGGCCTCTTTATCCTTTTGTCCTACCCTAAACCCTAAACCCGAAACACCCACATTTAATTGAGCTCTATGAACTTGCATCACATTTGGTGGAGGAATATAATGATCTTAAACTTATTGTGGTACAACAAGACACTTTTTGTCATTAGAGAGTAATTTCTCCACTCAAAAGCTATATGTTGGCCTCATTCTCCTTTGGTTCTACCGAACTTATTTCGTTACAATTCTCCATTTCTAGTAAGTTTCAATTGAGCTCTACGAACTCATGACATACAATAGATTAATAACATCAATTTCAAATTTATGTCCTCTCAAAAGCTATATGTTGGCCTCTTTATACTTTTGTCCAACTCTAAACCCTAAACCCTAAACCCTAAACACCCACATTTAGTTGAGCTCTACGAACTTGCATCACATTCGGTGGAGCAATATCATGAGCTTAAACTTATTGTGGCACAACAAGACACTTTTTGTCATTAGAGAGTACTTTCTCCACTCAAAAGATATATGTTGGCATCACTCTCCTTTGGTTCTACCGTACTTATTTCGTTACAATTCTCTATTTGTAGTAAGTTTCAGTTGAGCTCTACGAACTCGTCTGACATACAATGGATTAATAACATCGATTTTAAATTTATGTCCTCTCAAAAGCTATATGTTGGCCTCTTTATCCTTTTGTCCTACCATAAACCCTAAACCCTAAACCCGAAACACCCACATTTCGTTGAGCTCTAAGAACTTGCATCACATTTGATGGAGGAATACAATGGGCTTAAACTTATTGTGGTACAACAAGACACTTTTTGTCATTAGAGAGTAATTTCTCCACTCAAAAGCTATATGTTGGCCTCATTCTCATTTGGTTCTACCGAACTTATTACGTTACAGTTCTCCATTTCTAGTAAGTTTCAATTGAGCTCTACGAACTCATGACATACAATGGATAAATAACATCGATTTTAAATTTATGTCCTCTAAAAGCTATATGTTGGCCTCTTTATCCTTTTGTCCTACCCTAAACCCTAAACCCGAAACACCCACATTTAATTGAGCTCTATGAACTTGCATCACATTTGGTGGAGGAATATAATGATCTTAAACTTATTGTGGTACAACAAGACACTTTTTGTCATTAGAGAGTAATTTCTCCACTCAAAAGCTATATGTTGGCCTCATTCTCCTTTGGTTCTACCGAACTTATTTCGTTACAATTCTCCATTTCTAGTAAGTTTCAATTGAGCTCTACGAACTCATGACATACAATAGATTAATAACATCAATTTCAAATTTATGTCCTCTCAAAAGCTATATGTTGGCCTCTTTATACTTTTGTCCAACTCTAAACCCTAAACCCTAAACCCTAAACACCCACATTTAGTTGAGCTCTACGAACTTGCATCACATTCGGTGGAGCAATATCATGAGCTTAAACTTATTGTGGCACAACAAGACACTTTTTGTCATTAGAGAGTACTTTCTCCACTCAAAAGATATATGTTGGCATCACTCTCCTTTGGTTCTACCGTACTTATTTCGTTACAATTCTCTATTTGTAGTAAGTTTCAGTTGAGCTCTACGAACTCGTCTGACATACAATGGATTAATAACATCGATTTTAAATTTATGTCCTCTCAAAAGCTATATGTTGGCCTCTTTATCCTTTTGTCCTACCATAAACCCTAAACCCTAAACCCGAAACACCCACATTTCGTTGAGCTCTAAGAACTTGCATCACATTTGGTGGAGGAATACAATGGGCTTAAACTTATTGTGGTACAACAAGACACTTTTTGTCATTAGAGAGTAATTTCTCCACTCAAAAGCTATATGTTGGCCTCATTCTCCTTTGGTTCTACCGAACTTATTTCGTTACAATTCTCCATTTCTAGTAAGTTTCAATTGAGCTCTACGAACTCATGACATACAATAGATTAATAACATCGATTTCAAATTTATGTCCTCTCAAAAGCTATATGTTGGCCTCTGTATCCTTTTGTCCAACTCTAAACCCTAAACCCTAAACCCTAAACACCCACATTTAGTTGAGCTCTACGAACTTGCATCACATTTGGTGGAGGAATATAATGAGCTTAAACTTATTGTGGTACAACAAGACACTTTTTGTCATTAGAGAGTAATTTCTCCACTCAAAAGCTATATGTTGGCCTCATTCTCCTTTGGTTCTACCGAACTTATTTCGTTACAATTCTCCATTTCTAGTAAGTTTCAATTGAGCTCTACGAACTCATGACATACAATGGATAATAACATCGATTTTAAATTTATGTCCTCTCAAAAGCTATATGTTGGCCTCTTTATCCTTTTGTCCTACCATAAACCCTAAACCCTAAACCCGAAACACCCACATTTCGTTGAGCTCTAAGAACTTGCATCACATTTGATGGAGGAATACAATGGGCTTAAACTTATTGTGGTACAACAAGACACTTTTTGTCATTAGAGAGTAATTTCTCCACTCAAAAGCTATATGTTGGCCTCATTCTCATTTGGTTCTACCGAACTTATTACGTTACAATTCTCTATTTGTAGTAAGTTTCAGTTGAGCTCTACGAACTGTCTGACATACAATGGATTAATAACATCGATTTTAAATTTATGTCCTCTCAAAAGCTATATGTTGGCCTCTTTATCCTTTTGTCCTACCCTAAACCCTAAACCCGAAACACCCACATTTATTGAGCTCTAGAACTTGCATCACATTTGGTGGAGGAATATAATGAGCTTAAACTTATTGTGGTACAACAAGACACTTTTTGTCATTAGAGAGTAATTTCTCCACTCAAAAGCTATATGTTGGCCTCATTCTCCTTTGGTTCTACCGAACTTATTTCGTTACAATTCTCCATTTCTAGTAAGTTTCAATTGAGCTCTACGAACTCATGACATACAATGGATAAATAACATCGATTTTAAATTTATGTCCTCTAAAAAGCTATATGTTGGCCTCTTTATCCTTTTGTCCTACCCTAAACCCTAAACCCTAAACCCGAAACACCCACATTTAATTGAGCTCTATGAACTTGCATCACATTTGGTGGAGGAATATAATGATCTTAAACTTATTGTGGTACAACAAGACACTTTTTGTCATTAGAGAGTAATTTCTCCACTCAAAAGCTATATGTTGGCCTCATTCTCCTTTGGTTCTACCGAACTTATTTCGTTACAATTCTCCATTTCTAGTAAGTTTCAATTGAGCTCTACGAACTCATGACATACAATAGATTAATAACATCAATTTCAAATTTATGTCCTCTCAAAAGCTATATGTTGGCCTCTTTATACTTTTGTCCAACTCTAAACCCTAAACCCTAAACCCTAAACACCCACATTTAGTTGAGCTCTACGAACTTGCATCACATTCGGTGGAGCAATATCATGAGCTTAAACTTATTGTGGTACAACAAGACACTTTTTGTCATTAGAGAGAACTTTCTCCACTCAAAAGATATATGTTGGCATCACTCTCCTTTGGTTCTACCGTACTTATTTCGTTACAATTCTCTATTTGTAGTAAGTTTCAGTTGAGCTCTACGAACTCGTCTGACATACAATGGATTAATAACATCGATTTTAAATTTATGTCCTCTCAAAAGCTATATGTTGGCCTCTTTATCCTTTTGTCCTTCCATAAACCCTAAACCCTAAACCCGAAACACCCACATTTCGTGAGCTCTAAGAACTTGCATCACATTTGGTGGAGGAATACAATGGGCTTAAACTTATTGTGGTACAACAAGACACTTTTTGTCATTAGAGAGTAATTTCTCCACTCAAAAGCTATATGTTGGCCTCATTCTCATTTGGTTCTACCGAACTTATTACGTTACAGTTCTCCATTTCTAGTAAGTTTCAATTGAGCTCTACGAACTTATGACATACAATGGATAAATAACATCGATTTTAAATTTATGTCCTCTCAAAAGCTATATGTTGGCCTCTTTATCCTTTTGTCCTACCCTAAACCCTAAACCCTAAACCCGAAACACCCACATTTACTTGAGCTCTACAAACTTGCATCACATTTGGTGGAGGAATATAATGAGCTTAAACTTATTGTGGTACAACAAGACACTTTTTGTCATTAGAGAGTAATTTCTCCACTCAAAAGCTATATGTTGGCCTCATTCTCCTTTGGTTCTACCGAACTTATTTCGTTACAATTCTCCATTTCTAGTAAGTTTCAATTGAGCTCTACGAACTCATGACATACAATAGATTAATAACATCGATTTCAAATTTATGTCCTCTCAAAAGCTATATGTTGGCCTCTTTATACTTTTGTCCAACTCTAAACCCTAAACCCTAAACCCTAAACACCCACATTTAGTTGAGCTCTACGAACTTGCATCACATTCGGTGGAGCAATATCATGAGCTTAAACTTATTGTGGACAACAAGACACTTTTTGTCATTAGAGAGTACTTTCTCCACTCAAAAGATATATGTTGGCATCACTCTCCTTTGGTTCTACCGTACTTATTTCGTTACAATTCTCTATTTGTAGTAAGTTTCAGTTGAGCTCTACGAATTCGTCTCTCATACAATGGATTAATAACATCGATTTTAAATTTATGTCCTCTCAAAAGCTATATGTTGGCCTCTTTATCCTTTTTTCCACCCTAAACCCTACACCCTAAACCCGAAACACCCACATTTAATTGAGCTCTACGAACTTGCATCACATTTGGTGGAGGAATATAATGAGCTTAAACTTATTGTGGTACAACAAGACACTTTTTGTCATTAGAGAGTAATTTCTCCACTCAAAAGCTATATGTTGGCCTCATTCTCCTTTGGTTCTACCGAACTTATTTCGTTACAATTCTCCATTTCTAGTAAGTTTCAATTGAGCTCTACGAACTCATGACATACAATGGATAAATAACATCGATTTTAAATTTATGTCCTCTAAAAAGCTATATGTTGGCCTCTTTATCCTTTTGTCCTACCTAAACCCTAAACCCTAAACCTGAAACACCCACATTTAATTGAGCTCTATGAACTTGCATCACATTTGGTGGAGGAATATAATGATCTTAAACTTATTGTGGTACAACAAGACACTTTTTGTCATTAGAGAGTAATTTCTCCACTCAAAAGCTATATGTTGGCCTCATTCTCCTTTGGTTCTACCGAACTTATTTCGTTACAATTCTCCATTTCTAGTAAGTTTCAATTGAGCTCTACGAACTCATGACATACAATAGATTAATAACATCATTTCAAATTTATGTCCTCTCAAAAGCTATATGTTGGCCTCTTTATACTTTTGTCCAACTCTAAACCCTAAACCCTAAACCCTAAACACCCACATTTAGTTGAGCTCTACGAACTTGCATCACATTCGGTGGAGCAATATCATGAGCTTAAACTTATTGTGGCACAACAAGACACTTTTTGTCATTAGAGAGAACTTTCTCCACTCAAAAGATATATGTTGGCATCACTCTCCTTTGGTTCTACCGTACTTATTTCTTTACAATTCTCTATTTGTAGTAAGTTTCAGTTGAGCTCTACGAACTCGTCTGACATACAATGGATTAATAACATCGATTTTAAATTTATGTCCTCTCAAAAGCTATATGTTGGCCTCTTTATCCTTTTGTCCTACCATAAACCCTAAACCCTAAACCCGAAACACCCACATTTCGTTGAGCTCTAAGAACTTGCATCACATTTGATGGAGGAATACAATGGGCTTAAACTTATTGTGGTACAACAAGACACTTTTTGTCATTAGAGAGTAATTTCTCCACTCAAAAGCTATATGTTGGCCTCATTCTCATTTGGTTCTACCGAACTTATTACGTTACAGTTCTCCATTTCTAGTAAGTTTCAATTGAGCTCTACGAACTCATGACATACAATGGATAAATAACATCGATTTTAAATTTATGTCCTCTAAAAAGCTATATGTTGGCCTCTTTATCCTTTTGTCCTACCTAAACCCTAAACCCTAAACCCGAAACACCCACATTTAATTGAGCTCTATGAACTTGCATCACATTTGGTGGAGGAATATAATGATCTTAAACTTATTGTGGTACAACAAGACACTTTTTGTCATTAGAGAGTAATTTCTCCACTCAAAAGCTATATGTTGGCCTCATTCTCCTTTGGTTCTACCGAACTTATTTCGTTACAATTCTCCATTTCTAGTAAGTTTCAATTGAGCTCTACGAACTCATGACATACAATAGATTAATAACATCAATTTCAAATTTATGTCCTCTCAAAAGCTATATGTTGGCCTCTTTATACTTTTGTCCAACTCTAAACCCTAAACCCTAAACCCTAAACACCCACATTTAGTTGAGCTCTACGAACTTGCATCACATTCGGTGGAGCAATATCATGAGCTTAAACTTATTGTGGCACAACAAGACACTTTTTGTCATTAGAGAGTACTTTCTCCACTCAAAAGATATATGTTGGCATCACTCTCCTTTGGTTCTACCGTACTTATTTCGTTACAATTCTCTATTTGTAGTAAGTTTCAGTTGAGCTCTACGAATCGTCTCTCATACAATGGATTAATAACATCGATTTTAAATTTATGTCCTCTCAAAAGCTATATGTTGGCCTCTTTATCCTTTTGTCCTACCTAAACCCTAACCCTAAACCCGAAACACCCACATTTGTTGAGCTCTACGAACTTGCATCACATTTGGTGGAGGAATATAATGAGCTTAAACTTATTGTGGTACAACAAGACACTTTTTGTCATTAGAGAGTAATTTCTCCACTCAAAAGCTATATGTTGGCCTCATTCTCCTTTGGTTCTACCGAACTTATTTCGTTACAATTCTCCATTTCTAGTAAGTTTCAATTGAGCTCTACGAACTCATGACATACAATGGATAAATAACATCGATTTTAAATTTATGTCCTCTAAAAGCTATATGTTGGCCTCTTTATCCTTTTGTCCTACCCTAAACCCTAAACCCTAAACCCTGAAACACCCACATTTAATTGAGCTCTAGAACTTGCATCACATTTGGTGGAGGAATATAATGAGCTTAAACTTATTGTGGTACAACAAGACACTTTTTGTCATTAGAGAGTAATTTCTCCACTCAAAAGCTATATGTTGGCCTCATTCTCCTTTGGTTCTACCGAACTTATTTCGTTACAATTCTCCATTTCTAGTAAGTTTCAATTGAGCTCTACGAACTCATGACATACAATAGATTAATAACATCATTTCAAATTTATGTCCTCTCAAAAGCTATATGTTGGCCTCTTTATACTTTTGTCCAACTCTAAACCCTAAACCCTAAACCCTAAACACCCACATTTAGTTGAGCTCTACGAACTTGCATCACATTCGGTGGAGCAATATCATGAGCTTAAACTTATTGTGGACAACAAGACACTTTTTGTCATTAGAGAGAACTTTCTCCACTCAAAAGATATATGTTGGCATCACTCTCCTTTGGTTCTACCGTACTTATTTCGTTACAATTCTCTATTTGTAGTAAGTTTCAGTTGAGCTCTACGAACTCGTCTGACATACAATGGATTAATAACATCGATTTTAAATTTATGTCCTCTCAAAAGCTATATGTTGGCCTCTTTATCCTTTTGTCCTACCATAAACCCTAAACCCTAAACCCGAAACACCCACATTTCGTTGAGCTCTAAGAACTTGCATCACATTTGGTGGAGGAATACAATGGGCTTAAACTTATTGTGGTACAACAAGACACTTTTTGTCATTAGAGAGTAATTTCTCCACTCAAAAGCTATATGTTGGCCTCATTCTCATTTGGTTCTACCGAACTTATTACGTTACAGTTCTCCATTTCTAGTAAGTTTCAATTGAGCTCTACGAACTCATGACATACAATGGATAAATAACATCGATTTTAAATTTATGTCCTCTAAAAGCTATATGTTGGCCTCTTTATCCTTTTGTCCTACCCTAAACCCTAAACCCTAAACCCGAAACACCCACATTTAATTGAGCTCTATGAACTTGCATCACATTTGGTGGAGGAATATAATGATCTTAAACTTATTGTGGTACAACAAGACACTTTTTGTCATTAGAGAGTAATTTCTCCACTCAAAAGCTATATGTTGGCCTCATTCTCCTTTGGTTCTACCGAACTTATTTCGTTACAATTCTCCATTTCTAGTAAGTTTCAATTGAGCTCTACGAACTCATGACATACAATAGATTAATAACATCATTTCAAATTTATGTCCTCTCAAAAGCTATATGTTGGCCTCTTTATACTTTTGTCCAACTCTAAACCCTAAACCCTAAACCCTAAACACCCACATTTAGTTGAGCTCTACGAACTTGCATCACATTCGGTGGAGCAATATCATGAGCTTAAACTTATTGTGGTACAACAAGACACTTTTTGTCATTAGAGAGAACTTTCTCCACTCAAAAGATATATGTTGGCATCACTCTCCTTTGGTTCTACCGTACTTATTTCGTTACAATTCTCTATTTGTAGTAAGTTTCAGTTGAGCTCTACGAACTCGTCTGACATACAATGGATTAATAACATCGATTTTAAATTTATGTCCTCTCAAAAGCTATATGTTGGCCTCTTTATCCTTTTGTCCTACCATAAACCCTAAACCCTAAACCCGAAACACCCACATTTCGTTGAGCTCTAAGAACTTGCATCACATTTGGTGGAGGAATACAATGGGCTTAAACTTATTGTGGTACAACAAGACACTTTTTGTCATTAGAGAGTAATTTCTCCACTCAAAAGCTATATGTTGGCCTCATTCTCATTTGGTTCTACCGAACTTATTACGTTACAGTTCTCCATTTCTAGTAAGTTTCAATTGAGCTCTACGAACTCATGACATACAATGGATAAATAACATCGATTTTAAATTTATGTCCTCTCAAAAGCTATATGTTGGCCTCTTTATCCTTTTGTCCTACCTAAACCCTAAACCCTAAACCCGAAACACCCACATTTAATTGAGCTCTACGAACTTGCATCACATTTGGTGGAGGAATATAATGAGCTTAAACTTATTGTGGTACAACAAGACACTTTTTGTCATTAGAGAGTAATTTCTCCACTCAAAAGCTATATGTTGGCCTCATTCTCCTTTGGTTCTACCGAACTTATTTCGTTACAATTCTCCATTTCTAGTAAGTTTCAATTGAGCTCTACGAACTCATGACATACAATAGATTAATAACATCATTTCAAATTTATGTCCTCTCAAAAGCTATATGTTGGCCTCTTTATACTTTTGTCCAACTCTAAACCCTAAACCCTAAACCCTAAACACCCACATTTAGTTGAGCTCTACGAACTTGCATCACATTCGGTGGAGCAATATCATGAGCTTAAACTTATTGTGGTACAACAAGACACTTTTTGTCATTAGAGAGAACTTTCTCCACTCAAAAGATATATGTTGGCATCACTCTCCTTTGGTTCTACCGTACTTATTTCGTTACAATTCTCTATTTGTAGTAAGTTTCAGTTGAGCTCTACGAACTCGTCTGACATACAATGGATTAATAACATCGATTTTAAATTTATGTCCTCTCAAAAGCTATATGTTGGCCTCTTTATCCTTTTGTCCTACCATAAACCCTAAACCCTAAACCCGAAACACCCACATTTCGTTGAGCTCTAAGAACTTGCATCACATTTGGTGGAGGAATACAATGGGCTTAAACTTATTGTGGTACAACAAGACACTTTTTGTCATTAGAGAGTAATTTCTCCACTCAAAAGCTATATGTTGGCCTCATTCTCATTTGGTTCTACCGAACTTATTCGTTACATTCTCCATTTCTAGTAAGTTTCAATTGAGCTCTACGAACTCATGACATACAATGGATAAATAACATCGATTTTAAATTTATGTCCTCTAAAAGCTATATGTTGGCCTCTTTATCCTTTTGTCCTACCCTAAACCCTAAACCCTAAACACCCACATTTAATTGAGCTCTACGAACTTGCATCACATTTGGTGGAGGAATATAATGAGCTTAAACTTATTGTGGTACAACAAGACACTTTTTGTCATTAGAGAGTAATTTCTCCACTCAAAAGCTATATGTTGGCCTCATTCTCCTTTGGTTCTACCGAACTTATTTCGTTACAATTCTCCATTTCTAGTAAGTTTCAATTGAGCTCTACGAACTCATGACATACAATAGATTAATAACATCATTTCAAATTTATGTCCTCTCAAAAGCTATATGTTGGCCTCTTTATACTTTTGTCCAACTCTAAACCCTAAACCCTAAACCCTAAACACCCACATTTAGTTGAGCTCTACGAACTTGCATCACATTCGGTGGAGCAATATCATGAGCTTAAACTTATTGTGGTACAACAAGACACTTTTTGTCATTAGAGAGAACTTTCTCCACTCAAAAGATATATGTTGGCATCACTCTCCTTTGGTTCTACCGTACTTATTTCGTTACAATTCTCTATTTGTAGTAAGTTTCAGTTGAGCTCTACGAACTCGTCTGACATACAATGGATTAATAACATCGATTTTAAATTTATGTCCTCTCAAAAGCTATATGTTGGCCTCTTTATCCTTTTGTCCTACCATAAACCCTAAACCCTAAACCCGAAACACCCACATTTCGTTGAGCTCTAAGAACTTGCATCACATTTGTGGAGGAATACAATGGCTTAAACTTATTGTGGTACAACAAGACACTTTTTGTCATTAGAGAGTAATTTCTCCACTCAAAAGCTATATGTTGGCCTCATTCTCATTTGGTTCTACCGAACTTATTACGTTACAGTTCTCCATTTCTAGTAAGTTTCAATTGAGCTCTACGAACTCATGACATACAATGGATAAATAACATCGATTTTAAATTTATGTCCTCTAAAAAGCTATATGTTGGCCTCTTTATCCTTTTGTCCTACCCTAAACCCTAAACCCTAAACCCGAAACACCCACATTTAATTGAGCTCTATGAACTTGCATCACATTTGGTGGAGGAATATAATGAGCTTAAACTTATTGTGGTACAACAAGACACTTTTTGTCATTAGAGAGTAATTTCTCCACTCAAAAGCTATATGTTGGCCTCATTCTCCTTTGGTTCTACCGAACTTATTTCGTTACAATTCTCCATTTCTAGTAAGTTTCAATTGAGCTCTACGAACTCATGACATACAATAGATTAATAACATCAATTTCAAATTTATGTCCTCTCAAAAGCTATATGTTGGCCTCTTTATACTTTTGTCCAACTCTAAACCCTAAACCCTAAACCCTAAACACCCACATTTAGTTGAGCTCTACGAACTTGCATCACATTCGGTGGAGCAATATCATGAGCTTAAACTTATTGTGGACAACAAGACACTTTTTGTCATTAGAGAGTACTTTCTCCACTCAAAAGATATATGTTGGCATCACTCTCCTTTGGTTCTACCGTACTTATTTCGTTACAATTCTCTATTTGTAGTAAGTTTCAGTTGAGCTCTACGAACTCGTCTGACATACAATGGATTAATAACATCGATTTTAAATTTATGTCCTCTCAAAAGCTATATGTTGGCCTCTTTATCCTTTTGTCCTACCATAAACCCTAAACCCTAAACCCGAAACACCCACATTTCGTTGAGCTCTAAGAACTTGCATCACATTTGTGGAGGAATACAATGGCTTAAACTTATTGTGGTACAACAAGACACTTTTTGTCATTAGAGAGTAATTTCTCCACTCAAAAGCTATATGTTGGCCTCATTCTCCTTTGGTTCTACCGAACTTATTTCGTTACAATTCTCCATTTCTAGTAAGTTTCAATTGAGCTCTACGAACTCATGACATACAATAGATTAATAACATCGATTTCAAATTTATGTCCTCTCAAAAGCTATATGTTGGCCTCTTATCCTTTTGTCCAACTCTAAAACCCTAAACCCTAAACCCTAAACACCCACATTTAGTTGAGCTCTACAACTTGCATCACATTTGGTGGAGGAATATAATGAGCTTAAACTTATTGTGGTACAACAAGACACTTTTTGTCATTAGAGAGTAATTTCTCCACTCAAAAGCTATATGTTGGCCTCATTCTCCTTTGGTTCTACCGAACTTATTTCGTTACAATTCTCCATTTCTAGTAAGTTTCAATTGAGCTCTACGAACTCATGACATACAATGGATAAATAACATCGATTTTAAATTTATGTCCTCTAAAAAGCTATATGTTGGCCTCTTTATCCTTTTGTCCTACCTAAACCCTAAACCCTAAACCCGAAACACCCACATTTGTTGAGCTCTAAGAACTTGCATCACATTTGTGGAGGAATACAATGGGCTTAAACTTATTGTGGTACAACAAGACACTTTTTGTCATTAGAGAGTAATTTCTCCACTCAAAAGCTATATGTTGGCCTCATTCTCTTTGGTTCTACCGAACTTATTTCGTTACAATTCTCCATTTCTAGTAAGTTTCAATTGAGCTCTACGAACTCATGACATACAATGGATTAATAACATCGATTTTAAATTTATGTCCTCTCAAAAGCTATATGTTGGCCTCTTTATCCTTTTGTCCACTAACCCTAAACCCTAAACCCGAAACACCCACATTTAGTTGAGCTCTAGAACTTGCATCACATTTGGTGGAGGAATATAATGAGCTTAAACTTATTGTGGTACAACAAGACACTTTTTGTCATTAGAGAGTAATTTCTCCACTCAAAAGCTATATGTTGGCCTCATTCTCCTTTGGTTCTACCGAACTTATTTCGTTACAATTCTCCATTTCTAGTAAGTTTCAATTGAGCTCTACGAACTCATGACATACAATGGATTAATAACATCGATTTCAAATTTATGTCCTCTCAAAAGCTATATGTTGGCCTCTTTATCCTTTTGTCCAACTCTAAACCCTAAACCCTAAACCCTAAACACCCACATTTAGTTGAGCTCTACGAACTTGCATCACATTCGGTGGAGCAATATCATGAGCTTAAACTTATTGTGGTACAACAAGACACTTTTTGTCATTAGAGAGTAATTTCTCCACTCAAAAGCTATATGTTGGCCTCATTCTCCTTTGGTTCTACCGAACTTATTTCGTTACAATTCTCCATTTCTAGTAAGTTTCAGTTGAGCTCTACGAACTCATGACATACAATGGATTAATAACATCGATTTTAAATTTATGTCCTCTCAAAAGCTATATGTTGGCCTCTTTATCCTTTTGTCCTACCTAAACCCTAAACCCTAAACCCGAAACACCCACATTTAGTTGAGCTCTACGAACTTGCATCACATTTGGTGGAGGAATATAATGAGCTTAAACTTATTGTGGTACAACAAGACACTTTTTGTCATTAGAGAGTAATTTCTCCACTCAAAAGCTATATGTTGGCCTCATTCTCCTTTGGTTCTACCGAACTTATTTCGTTACAATTCTCCATTTCTAGTAAGTTTCAATTGAGCTCTACGAACTCATGACATACAATAGATTAATAACATCGATTTCAAATTTATGTCCTCTCAAAAGCTATATGTTGGCCTCTTATCCTTTTGTCCAACCTACCTAAACCTAAACCCTAAACCCTAAACACCCACATTTAGTTGAGCTCTACGAACTTGCATCACATTTGGTGGAGGAATATAATGAGCTTAAACTTATTGTGGTACAACAAGACACTTTTTGTCATTAGAGAGTAATTTCTCCACTCAAAAGCTATATGTTGGCCTCATTCTCCTTTGGTTCTACCGAACTTATTCGTTACAATTCTCCATTTCTAGTAAGTTTCAATTGAGCTCTACGAACTCATGACATACAATGGATTAATAACATCGATTTTAAATTTATGTCCTCTCAAAAGCTATATGTTGGCCTCTTTATCCTTTTGTCCTACCATAAACCCTAAACCCTAAACCCGAAACACCCACATTTCGTTGAGCTCTAAGAACTTGCATCACATTGGTGGAGGAATACAATGGCTTAAACTTATTGTGGTACAACAAGACACTTTTTGTCATTAGAGAGTAATTTCTCCACTCAAAAGCTATATGTTGGCCTCATTCTCATTTGGTTCTACCGAACTTATTACGTTACAATTCTCCATTTCTAGTAAGTTTCAATTGAGCTCTACGAACTCATGACATACAATGGATTAATAACATCGATTTTAAATTTATGTCCTCTCAAAAGCTATATGTTGGCCTCTTTATCCTTTTGTCCTACCCTAAACCCTAAACCCTAAACCCAAACACCCACATTTATTGAGCTCTACGAACTTGCATCACATTTGGTGGAGAATATCATGAGCTTAAACTTATTGTGGTACAACAAGACACTTTTTGTCATTAGAGAGTAATTTCTCCACTCAAAAGCTATATGTTGGCCTCATCTCCTTTGGTTCTACCGAACTTATTTCGTTACAATTCTCCATTTCTAGTAAGTTTCAATTGAGCTCTACGAACTCATGACATACAATAGATTAATAACATCGATTTCAAATTTATGTCCTCTCAAAAGCTATATGTTGGCCTCTTATCTTTTGTCCAACTCTAAACCCTAAACCCTAAACCCTAAACACCCACATTTAGTTGAGCTCTACGAACTTGCATCACATTCGGTGGAGCAATATCATGAGCTTAAACTTATTGTGGTACAACAAGACACTTTTTGTCATTAGAGAGTACTTTCTCCACTCAAAAGATATATGTTGGCATCATCTCCTTTGGTTCTACCGAACTTATTTCGTTACAATTCTCATTTTAGTAAGTTTCATTGAGCTCTACGAACTCTGACATACAATGGATTAATAACATCGATTTAAATTTATGTCCTCTCAAAAGCTATATGTTGGCCTCTTTATCCTTTTGTCCTACCTAAACCCTAAACCCTAAACCCGAAACACCCACATTTGTTGAGCTCTAAGAACTTGCATCACATTGGTGGAGGAATACAATGGCTTAAACTTATTGTGGTACAACAAGACACTTTTTGTCATTAGAGAGTAATTTCTCCACTCAAAAGCTATATGTTGGCCTCATTCTCTTTGGTTCTACCGAACTTATTTCGTTACAATTCTCCATTTCTAGTAAGTTTCAATTGAGCTCTACGAACTCATGACATACAATGGATTAATAACATCGATTTTAAATTTATGTCCTCTCAAAAGCTATATGTTGGCCTCTTTATCCTTTTGTCCACCTAAACCCTAAACCCTAAACCCGAAACACCCACATTTAATTGAGCTCTAGAACTTGCATCACATTTGGTGGAGGAATATAATGAGCTTAAACTTATTGTGGTACAACAAGACACTTTTGTCATTAGAGAGTAATTTCTCCACTCAAAAGCTATATGTTGGCCTCATTCTCCTTTGGTTCTACCGAACTTATTCGTTACAATTCTCCATTTCTAGTAAGTTTCAATTGAGCTCTACGAACTCATGACATACAATGGATTAATAACATCGATTTTAAATTTATGTCCTCTCAAAAGCTATATGTTGGCCTCTTTATCCTTTTGTCCTACCCTAAACCCTAAACCCTAAACCCTAAACACCCACATTTATTGAGCTCTACGAACTTGCATCACATTTGGTGGAGAATATCATGAGCTTAAACTTATTGTGGTACAACAAGACACTTTTTGTCATTAGAGAGTAATTTCTCCACTCAAAAGCTATATGTTGGCCTCATTCTCCTTTGGTTCTACCGAACTTATTTCGTTACAATTCTCCATTTCTAGTAAGTTTCAATTGAGCTCTACGAACTCATGACATACAATGATTAATAACATCAATTTCAAATTTATGTCCTCTCAAAAGCTATATGTTGGCCTCTTTATCTTTTGTCCAACTCTAAACCCTAAACCCTAAACCCTAAACACCCACATTTAGTTGAGCTCTACGAACTTGCATCACATTCGGTGGAGCAATATCATGAGCTTAAACTTATTGTGGTACAACAAGACACTTTTTGTCATTAGAGAGTACTTTCTCCACTCAAAAGATATATGTTGGCATCACTCTCCTTTGGTTCTACCGTACTTATTTCGTTACATTCTCTATTTGTAGTAAGTTTCAGTTGAGCTCTACGAACTCTCTGACATACAATGGATTAATAACATCGATTTTAAATTTATGTCCTCTCAAAAGCTATATGTTGGCCTCTTTATCCTTTTGTCCTACCATAAACCCTAAACCCTAAACCCGAAACACCCACATTTCGTTGAGCTCTAAGAACTTGCATCACATTTGGTGGAGGAATACAATGGCTTAAACTTATTGTGGTACAACAAGACACTTTTTGTCATTAGAGAGTAATTTCTCCACTCAAAAGCTATATGTTGGCCTCATTCTCCTTTGGTTCTACCGAACTTATTTCGTTACAATTCTCCATTTCTAGTAAGTTTCAATTGAGCTCTACGAACTCATGACATACAATAGATTAATAACATCGATTTCAAATTTATGTCCTCTCAAAAGCTATATGTTGGCCTCTTATCCTTTTGTCCAACCTACCCTAAACCCTAAACCCTAAACCCTAAACACCCACATTTAGTTGAGCTCTACGAACTTGCATCACATTCGGTGGAGCAATATCATGAGCTTAAACTTATTGTGGTACAACAAGACACTTTTTGTCATTAGAGAGTAATTTCTCCACTCAAAAGCTATATGTTGGCCTCATTCTCCTTTGGTTCTACCGAACTTATTTCGTTACAATTCTCCATTTCTAGTAAGTTTCATTGAGCTCTACGAACTCTGACATACAATGGATAATAACATCGATTTAAATTTATGTCCTCTCAAAAAGCTATATGTTGGCCTCTTTATCCTTTTTCCTACCCTAAACCCTAACCCTAAACCCGAAACACCCACATTTAATTGAGCTCTATGAACTTGCATCACATTTGGTGGAGGAATATAATGAGCTTAAACTTATGTGGTACAACAAGACACTTTTGTCATTAGAGAGTAATTTCTCCACTCAAAAGCTATATGTGGCCTCATTCTCCTTTGGTTCTACCGAACTTATTTCGTTACAATTCTCCATTTCTAGTAAGTTTCAATTGAGCTCTACGAACTCATGACATACAATGGATTAATAACATCGATTTAAATTTATGTCCTCTCAAAAGCTATATGTTGGCCTCTTTATCCTTTTGTCCACCTAAACCCTAAACCCTAAACCTAAACACCCACATTTAGTGAGCTCTACGAACTTGCATCACATTTGGTGGAGAATATCATGAGCTTAAACTTATTGTGGTACAACAAGACACTTTTTGTCATTAGAGAGTAATTTCTCCACTCAAAAGCTATATGTTGGCCTCATTCTCCTTTGGTTCTACCGAACTTATTTCTTACAATTCTCCATTTCTAGTAAGTTTCAATTGACTCTACGAACTCATGACATACAATGGATTAATAACATCATTCAAATTTATGTCCTCTCAAAGCTATATGTTGGCCTCTTTATACTTTTGTCCACTCTAAACCCTAAACCCTAAACCCTAAACACCCACATTTAGTTGAGCTCTACGAACTTGCATCACATTCGTGGAGCAATATCATGAGCTTAAACTTATTGTGGTACACAAACACTTTTGTCATTAGAGAGTACTTTCTCCACTCAAAAGATATATGTTGGCATCACTCTCCTTTGTTCTACCGACTTATTTCGTTACAATTCTCTATTGTAGTAAGTTTCATTGAGCTCTACGAACTCGTCTGGACATACAATGGATAATAACATCGATTTAAATTTATGTCCTCTCAAAAGCTATATGTGGCCTCTTTATCCGTTTGTCCCTACCATAAACCCTAAACCCTAAACCCGAAACACCCACATCGTTGAGCTCTAAGAACTTGCATCACATTTGTGGAGGAATACAATAGCTTAAACTTATTGGTACAACAAGACACTTTTTGTCATTAGAGAGTAATTTCTCCACTCAAAAGCTATATGTTGGCCTCATTCTCTTTGTTCTACCGAACTTATTTCGTACATTCTCCATTTCTAGTAAGTTTCAATTGAGCTCTACGAACTCATGACATACAATAGATTAATAACATCGATTTCAAATTATGTCCTCTCAAAAGCTATATGTTGGCCTCTTTATACTTTTTGTCCAACTCTAAACCCTAAAACCTAAACACCCACATTTAGTTAGCTCTACAAACTTGCATCACATTCGGTGGGGAAATATCAATGAGCTTAAACTTATTGTGGTACAACAAGACACTTTTTTCATTAGAGAGTAATTTCTCCACTCAAAAGCTATATGTTGGCCTCATTCTCCTTTGGTTCTACCGAACTTATTTCGTTACAATTCTCCATTTCTAGTAAGTTTCAAATGAGCTCTACGAACTCATGACATACAATAGATTAATAACATCGATTTCAAATTTTATGTCCTCTCAAAAGCTATATGTTGGCCTCTTTATACTTTTGTCCAACTCTAAACCCTAAACCCTAAAACCTAAACACCCACATTTAGTTGAGCTCTACGAACTTGCATCACATTCGGTGGAGCAATATCATGAGCTTAAACTTATTGTGGTACAACAAGACACTTTTTGTCATTAGAGAGTACTTTCCCACTCAAAAGATATATGTTGGCATCACTCTCCTTTGGTTCTACCGTACTTATTTCGTTACAATTCTCTATTTGTAGTAAGTTTCAGTTGAGCTCTACGAACTCGTCTGACATACAATGGATTAATAACATCGATTTTAAATTTATGTCCTCTCAAAAGCTATATGTTGGCCTCTTTATCCTTTTGTCCTACCATAAACCCTAAACCCTAAACCCGAAACACCCACATTTCGTTGAGCTCTAAGAACGCATCACATTTGGTGGAGGAATACAATGGCTTAAACTTATTGTGGTACAACAAGACACTTTGTCATTAGAGAGTAATTTCTCCACTCAAAAGCTATATGTTGGCCTCACTCTCTTTGGTTCTACCGTACTTATTCGTTACAATTCTCTATTTTAGTAAGTTTCAGTTGAGCTCTACGAACTCGTCTGACATACAATGGATTAATAACATCGATTTTAAATTATGTCCTCTCAAAAGCTATATGTTGGCCTCTTTATCCTTTTGTCCTACCCTAAACCCTAAACCCTAAACCCGAAACACCCACATTATTGAGCTCTACGAACTTGCATCACATTGTGGAGAATATAATGAGCTTAAACTTATTGTGGTACAACAAGACACTTTTGTCATTAGAGAGTACTTCTCCACTCAAAAAGCTATATGTTGGCCTCATTCTCCTTGGTTCTACCGAACTTATTTCGTTACAATTCTCCATTCTAGTAAGTTTCAAATTGAGCTCTACGAACTCATGACATACAATAGATTAATAACATCGATTTCAAATTTATGTCCTCTCAAAAGCTATATGTTGGCCTCTTTATCCTTTTGTCCTAAACCTAAACCCTAAACCCTAAAACCGAAACACCCACATTAGTTGAGCTCTACGAACTTGCATCACATTTGGTGGAGGAATATAATGAGCTTAAACTTATTGTGGTACAACAAGACACTTTTCATTAGAGAGTAATTTCTCCACTCAAAAGCTATATGTTGGCCTCATTCTCTTTGGTTCTACCGAACTTATTTCGTTACAATTCTCCATTTCTAGTAAGTTTCAATTGAGCTCTACGAACTCATGACATACAATAGATTATAACATCGATTTCAAATTTATGTCCTCTCAAAAGCTATATGTTGGCCTCTTTATATTTTGTCCAACTCTAAACCCTAAACCCTAAAACCTAAACACCCACATTTAGTTGAGCTCTACGAACTTGCATCACATTCGGTGGAGCAATATCATGAGCTTAAACTTATTGTGGTACAACAAGACACTTTTGTCATTAGAGAGACTTTCTCCACTCAAAAGATATATGTTGGCATCACTCTCCTTTGGTTCTACCGTACTTATTTCGTTACAATTCTCTATTTGTAGTAAGTTTCAGTTGAGCTCTACGAACTCGTCTGACATACAATGGATTAATAACATCGATTTTAAATTTATGTCCTCTCAAAAGCTATAGTTGGCCTCTTTATCCTTTTTGTCCTACCATAAAACCCTAAACCCTAAACCCGAAACACCCACATTTCGTTGAGCTCTAAGAACTTGCATCACATTTGGTGGAGGAATACAATGGGCTTAAACTTATTGTGGTACAACAAGACACTTTTTGTCATAAGAGAGTAATTTCTCCACTCAAAAGCTATATTTTGGCCTCATTCTCATTTGGTTCTACCGAACTTATTACGTTACAAGTTCTCCATTTCTAGTAAGTTTCAATTGAGCTCTACGAACTCATGACATACAATGGATTAATAACATCGATTTCTAAATTTATGTCCTCTCAAAAGCTATATGTTGGCCTCTTTATCCTTTGTCCAACCAAACCCTAAACCCTAAAACCTAAACACCCACATTAGTTGAGCTCTACGAACTTGCATCACATTCGGTGGAGCAAATATCATGAGCCTTAAACTTATTGTGGTACAACAAGACACTTTTTGTCATTAGAAGTAATTTCTCCACTCAAAAGTATATGTTGGCCATCATCCTCCTGGTTCTACCGACTTATTTCGTTACAATCTCCATCTAGTAAGTTTCAATTGAGCTCACGAACTCATGACATACAATAATTATAACATCGATTTAAATTATGTCCTCTCAAAGCTATATTGGCCTCTTTATCTTTTGTCCAACTCTAAACCCTAAACCCTAAACCCTAAACACCCACATTTAGTTGAGCTCTACGAACTTGCATCACATTCGGTGGAGCAATATCATGAGCTTAAACTTATTGTGGTACAAAAGACACTTTTTGTCATTAGAGAGTACTTTCTCCACTCAAAAGTATATGTGGCATCATTTCCTTTGGTTCTACCGTACTTATTTCGTTACAATTCTCTATTTGTAGTAAGTTTCAGTTGAGCTCTACGAACTCGGTCTGACATACAATGGATTTAAATAACATCGATTTTAAATTTATGTCCTCTCAAAAGCTATATGTTGGCCTCTTTATCCTTTTGTCCTACCATAAACCCTAAACCCTAAACCCGAAACACCCACATTTCGTTGAGCTCTAAGAACTTGCATCACAATTTGGTGGAGGAATATACAATGGCTTAAACTTATTGTGGTACAAACAAGACACTTTTTGTCATTAGAGAGTAATTTCTCCACTCAAAAGCTATATGTTGGCCTCATTCTCCTTTGGTTCTACCGAACTTATTTCGTTACAATTCTCCATTTCTAGTAAGTTTCAATTGAGCTCTACGAACTCATGACATACAATGGATTAATAACATCGATTTCAAATTTATGTCCTCTCAAAAGCTATATGTTGGCCTCTTTATCCTTTTGTCCAACTCTAAACCCTAAACCCCTAAACAAACACCCACATTTAGTTGAGCTCTACGAACTTGCATCACATTCGGTGGAGCAATATCATGAGCTTAAACTTATTGTGGTACAACAAGACACTTTTTGTCATTAGAGAGTAATTTCTCCACTCAAAAGCTATATGTTGGCCTCATTCTCCTTTGGTTCTACCGAACTTATTTCGTTACAATTCTCCATTTGTAGTAAGTTTCAGTTGAGCTCTACGAACATACAATGGATTAATAACATCGATTTTAAATTTATGTCCTCTCAAAAGCTATATGTTGGCCTCTTTATCCTTTTGTCCTACCCTAAACCCTAAACCTAAACCCTAAACACCCACATTTATTGAGCTCTACGAACTTGCATCACATTCGGTGGAGGAATATCATGAGCTTAAACTTATTGTGGTACAACAAGACACTTTTTGTCATTAGAGAGTAATTTCTCCACTCAAAAGCTATATGTTGGCCTCATTCTCCTTTGGTTCTACCGTACTTATTTCGTTACAATTCTCCATTTCTAGTAAGTTTCAATTGAGCTCTACGAACTCATGACATACAATGGATTAATAACATCGATTTTAAATTTATGTCCTCTCAAAAGCTATATGTTGGCCTCTTTATCCTTTTGTCCAACCTTAAACCCTAAACCCTAAACCTAAACACCCACATTTAGTTGAGCTCTACGAACTTGCATCACATTCGGTGGAGCAATATCATGAGCTTAAACTTATTGTGGTACAACAGACACTTTTTGTCATTAGAGAGTAATTTCTCCACTCAAAAGCTATATTTGGCCTCATTCTCCTTTGGTTCTACCGAACTTATTTCGTTACAATTCTCCATTTCTAGTAAGTTTCAATTGAGCTCTACGAACTCATGACATACAATGGATTAATAACATCGATTTCAAATTTATGTCCTCTCAAAAGCTATATGTTGGCCTCTTTATCCTTTTGTCCTCTAAACCCTAAACCCTAAACCTAAACACCCACATTTAGTTGAGCTCTACGAACTTGCATCACATTCGGTGGAGCAATATCATGAGCTTAAACTTATTGTGGTACAACAAGACACTTTTTGTCATTAGAGAGTAATTTCTCCACTCAAAAGCTATATGTTGGCCTCATTCTCCTTTGGTTCTACCGAACTTATTTCGTTACAATTCTCCATTTCTAGTAAGTTTCATTGAGCTCTACGAACTCATGACATACAATGGATTAATAACATCGATTTCAAATTTATGTCCTCTCAAAAGCTATATGTTGGCCTCTTTATCCTTTTGTCCTCTAAACCCCTAAACCCTAAACCCTAAACACCCACATTTAGTTGAGCTCTACGAACTTGCATCACATTCGGTGGAGCAATATCATGAGCTTAAACTTATTGTGGTACAACAAGACACTTTTTGTCATTAGAGAGTAATTTCTCCACTCAAAAGCTATATGTTGGCCTCATTCTCCTTTGGTTCTACCGAACTTATTTCGTTACAATTCTCCATTTCTAGTAAGTTTCAATTGAGCTCTACGAACTCATGACATACAATGGATTAATAACATCGATTTCAAATTTATGTCCTCTCAAAAGCTATATGTTGGCCTCTTTATCCTTTTGTCCAACTCTAAACCCTAAACCCTAAACCCTAAACACCCACATTTAGTTGAGCTCTACGAACTTGCATCACATTCGGTGGAGCAATATCATGAGCTTAAACTTATTGTGTACAACAAGACACTTTTTTTCATTAGAGGTAATTTCTCCACTCAAAAGCTATATGTTGGCTCATCTCCTTTGGTTCTACCGAACTTATTTCGTTACAATTCTCCATTTAGTAAGTTTCAATTGAGCTCTACGAACTCATGACATACAATGGATTAATAACATCGATTTTAAATTTATGTCCTCTCAAAAGCTATATGTTGGCCTCTTTATCCTTTTGTCCAACCTCTAAACCCTAAACCCTAAACCCTAAACACCCACATTTAGTTGAGCTCTACGAACTTGCATCACATTCGGTGGAGCAATATCATGAGCTTAAACTTATTGTGGTACAACAAGACACTTTTTGTCATTAGAGAGTAATTTCTCCACTCAAAAGCTATATGTTGGCTCACTCTCCTTTGGTTCTACCGACTTATTTCGTTACAATTCTCATTTGTAGTAAGTTTCAGTTGAGCTCTACGAACTCATGACATACAATGGATTAATAACATCGATTTTAAATTTATGTCCTCTCAAAAGCTATATGTTGGCCTCTTTATCCTTTTGTCCAACCTAAACCCTAAACCCTAAACCCGAAACACCCACATTTAGTTGAGCTCTACGAACTTGCATCACATTGGTGGAGGAATACATGAGCTTAAACTTATTGTGGTACAACAAGACACTTTTTGTCATTAGAGAGTAATTTCTCCACTCAAAAGCTATATGTTGGCCTCATTCTCTTTTGGTTCTACCGAACTTATTCGTTACAATTCTCCATTTCTAGTAAGTTTCAATTGAGCTCTACGAACTCATGACATACAATGGATTAATAACATCGATTTTAAATTTATGTCCTCTCAAAAGCTATATGTTGGCCTCTTTATCCTTTTGTCCTACCCTAAACCCTAAACCCGAAACACCCACATTTAATTGAGCTCTACGAACTTGCATCACATTTGGTGGAGGAATATAATGAGCTTAAACTTATTGTGGTACAACAAGACACTTTTTGTCATTAGAGAGTAATTTCTCCACTCAAAAGCTATATGTTGGCCTCATTCTCCTTTGGTTCTACCGAACTTATTCGTTACAATTCTCCATTTCTAGTAAGTTTCAATTGAGCTCTACGAACTCATGACATACAATGGATTAATAACATCGATTTTAAATTTATGTCCTCTCAAAAGCTATATGTTGGCCTCTTTATCCTTTTGTCCTACCCTAAACCCTAAACCCTAAACCCTAAACACCCACATTTAGTTGAGCTCTACGAACTTGCATCACATTTGGTGGAGGAATATAATGAGCTTAAACTTATTGTGGTACAACAAGACACTTTTTGTCATTAGAGAGTAATTTCTCCACTCAAAAGCTATATGTTGGCCTCATTCTCCTTGGTTCTACCGTACTTATTTCGTTACAATTCTCATTTGTAGTAAGTTTCAGTTGAGCTCTACGAACTCGTCTGACATACAATGGATTAATAACATCGATTTTAAATTTATGTCCTCTCAAAAGCTATATGTTGGCCTCTTTATCCTTTTGTCCTACCTCCTAAACCCTAAACCCTAAACCCGAAACACCCACATTTCGTTGAGCTCTACGAACTTGCATCACATTTGGTGGAGGAATACAATGAGCTTAAACTTATTGTGGTACAACAAGACACTTTTTGTCATTAGAGAGTAATTTCTCCACTCAAAAGCTATATGTTGGCCTCATTCTCCTTTGGTTCTACCGAACTTATTTCGTTACAATTCTCCATTTCTAGTAAGTTTCAATTGAGCTCTACGAACTCATGACATACAATGGATTAATAACATCGATTTCAAATTTATGTCCTCTCAAAAGCTATATGTTGGCCTCTTTATCCTTTTGTCCAACCTAAACCCTAAACCCTAAACCCTAAACCTAAACACCCACATTTAGTTGAGCTCTACGAACTTGCATCACATTCGGTGGAGCATAATCATGAGCTTAAACTTATTGTGGTACAACAAGACACTTTTTGTCATTAGAGAGTAATTTCTCCACTCAAAAGCTATATGTTGGCCTCATTCTCCTTTGGTTCTACCGAACTTATTTCGTTACAATTCTCCATTTCTAGTAAGTTTCAATTGAGCTCTACGAACTCATGACATACAATGGATTAATAACATCGATTTCAAATTTATGTCCTCTCAAAAGCTATATGTTGGCCTTTATCCTTTTGTCCAACTCTAAACCCTAAACCCTAAACCCTAAAAAACCCACATTTAGTTGAGCTCTACGAACTTGCATCACATTCGGTGGAGAATATCATGAGCTTAAACTTATTGTGGTACAACAAGACACTTTTTGTCATTAGAGAGTAATTTCTCCACTCAAAAGATATATGTTGGCTCATTCTCCTTTGGTTCTACCGTACTTATTTCGTTACAATTCTCATTTGTAGTAAGTTTCAGTTGAGCTCTACGAACTCTGACATACAATGGATTAATAACATCGATTTTAAATTTATGTCTCTCAAAAGCTATATGTTGGCCTCTTTATCCTTTTGTCCTACCCTAAACCCTAAACCCTAAACCCGAAACACCCACATTTAATTGAGCTCTACGAACTTGCATCACATTTGGTGGAGGAATATAATGAGCTTAAACTTATTGTGGTACAACAAGACACTTTTTGTCATTAGAGAGTAATTTCTCCACTCAAAAGCTATATGTTGGCCTCATTCTCCTTTGGTTCTACCGAACTTATTTCGTTACAATTCTCCATTTCTAGTAAGTTTCAATTGAGCTCTACGAACTCATGACATACAATGGATTAATAACATCGATTTTCAAATTTATGTCCTCTCAAAAGCTATATGTTGGCCTCTTTATCCTTTTGTCCAACTCTAAACCCTAAACCCTAAACCCTAAACACCCACATTTAGTTGAGCTCTACGAACTTGCATCACATTCGGTGGAGCAATATCATGAGCTTAAACTTATTGTGGTACAACAAGACACTTTTTGTCATTAGAGAGTAATTTCTCCACTCAAAAGCTATATGTTGGCCTCATTCTCCTTTGGTTCTACCGAACTTATTTCGTTACAATTCTCCATTTCTAGTAAGTTTCAATTGAGCTCTACGAACTCATGACATACAATGGATTAATAACATCGATTTTAAATTTATGTCCTCTCAAAAGCTATATGTTGGCCTCTTTATCCTTTTGTCCAACCTACCCTAAACCCTAAACCCTAAACCTAAACACCCACATTTAGTTGAGCTCTACGAACTTGCATCACATTCGGTGGGCAATATCATGAGCTTAAACTTATTGTGGTACAACAAGACACTTTTTGTCATTAGAGAGTAATTTCTCCACTCAAAAGCTATATGTTGGCCTCATTCTCCTTTGGTTCTACCGAACTTATTTCGTTACAATTCTCCATTTCTAGTAAGTTTCAATTGAGCTCTACGAACTCATGACATACAATGGATTAATAACATCGATTTTAAATTTATGTCCTCTCAAAAGCTATATGTTGGCCTCTTTATCCTTTTGTCCTAAACCTAAAACCTAAACCCTAAACCCTAAACACCCACATTTAGTTGAGCTCTACGAACTTGCATCACATTTGGTGGAGGAATATAATGAGCTTAAACTTATTGTGGTACAACAAGACACTTTTTGTCATTAGAGAGTAATTTCTCCACTCAAAAGCTATATGTTGGCTCATTCTCCTTTGGTTCTACCGAACTTATTTCGTTACAATTCTCCATTTCTAGTAAGTTTCAATTGAGCTCTACGAACTCATGACATACAATGGATTAATAACATCGATTTTCAAATTTATGTCCTCTCAAAAGCTATATGTTGGCCTCTTTATCCTTTTGTCCAACTCTAAACCCTAAACCCTAAAACCTAAACACCCACATTTAGTTGAGCTCTACGAACTTGCATCACATTCGGTGGAGCAATATCATGAGCTTAAACTTATTGTGGTACAACAAGACACTTTTTGTCATTAGAGAGTAATTTCTCCACTCAAAAGCTATATGTTGGCCTCATTCTCCTTTGGTTCTACCGAACTTATTTCGTTACAATTCTCCATTTCTAGTAAGTTTCAATTGAGCTCTACGAACTCATGACATACAATGGATTAATAACATCGATTTCAAATTTATGTCCTCTCAAAAGCTATATGTTGGCCTCTTTATCCTTTTGTCCAACTCTAAACCCTAAACCCTAAACCCTAAACACCCACATTTAGTTGAGCTCTACGAACTTGCATCACATTCGGTGGAGCAATATCATGAGCTTAAACTTATTGTGGTACAACAAGACACTTTTTGTCATTAGAGAGTAATTTCTCCACTCAAAAGCTATATGTTGGCCTCATTCTCCTTTGGTTCTACCGAACTTATTTCGTTACAATTCTCATTTGTAGTAAGTTTCAGTTGAGCTCTACGAACTCGTCTGACATACAATGGATTAATAACATCGATTTTAAATTTATGTCCTCTCAAAAGCTATATGTTGGCCTCTTTATCCTTTTGTCCTACCTAAACCCTAAACCCTAAACCCGAAACACCCACATTTAGTTGAGCTCGAACTTGCATCACATTTGGTGGAGGAATACAATGAGCTTAAACTTATTGGTACAACAAGACACTTTTTGTCATTAGAGAGTAATTTCTCCACTCAAAAGCTATATGTTGGCCTCATTCTCTTTGGTTCTACCGAACTTATTCGTTACAATTCTCCATTTCTAGTAAGTTTCAATTGAGCTCTACGAACTCATGACATACAATGGATAATAACATCGATTTTAAATTTATGTCCTCTCAAAAGCTATATGTTGGCCTCTTTATCCTTTTGTCCTACCCTAAACCCTAAACCCGAAACACCCACATTTAGTTGAGCTCTACGAACTTGCATCACATTTGGTGGAGGAATATAATGAGCTTAAACTTATTGTGGTACAACAAGACACTTTTTGTCATTAGAGAGTAATTTCCACTCAAAAGCTATATGTTGGCCTCATTCTCCTTTGGTTCTACCGAACTTATTCGTTACAATTCTCCATTTCTAGTAAGTTTCAATTGAGCTCTACGAACTCATGACATACAATGGATTAAATAACATCGATTTTAAATTTATGTCCTCTCAAAAGCTATATGTTGGCCTCTTTATCCTTTTGTCCTACCCTAAACCCTAAACCCTAAACCCGAAACACCCACATTTAATTGAGCTCTACGAACTTGCATCACATTTGGTGGAGGAATATCATGAGCTTAAACTTATTGTGGTACAACAAGACACTTTTTGTCATTAGAGAGTAATTTCTCCACTCAAAAGCTATATGTTGGCCTCATTCTCCTTTGGTTCTACCGTACTTATTTCGTTACAATTCTCATTTGTAGTAAGTTTCAGTTGAGCTCTACGAACTCGTCTGACATACAATGGATTAATAACATCGATTTTAAATTTATGTCCTCTCAAAAGCTATATGTTGGCCTCTTTATCCTTTTGTCCTACCTAAACCCTAAACCCTAAACCCGAAACACCCACATTTAGTTGAGCTCTACGAACTTGCATCACATTTGGTGGAGGAATAATGAGCTTAAACTTATTGTGGTACAACAAGACACTTTTTGTCATTAGAGAGTAATTCTCCACTCAAAAGCTATATGTTGGCCTCATTCTCCTTTGGTTCTACCGAACTTATTTCGTTACAATTCTCCATTTCTAGTAAGTTTCAATTGAGCTCTACGAACTCATGACATACAATGGATTAATAACATCGATTTAAATTTATGTCCTCTCAAAAGCTATATGTTGGCCTCTTTATCCTTTTGTCCAACCTAAACCCTAAACCCTAAACCCTAAAAAACACCCACATTTAGTTGAGCTCTACGAACTTGCATCACATTCGGTGGAGAATATCATGAGCTTAAACTTATTGTGGTACAACAAGACACTTTTGTCATTAGAGAGTAATTTCTCCACTCAAAAGCTATATGTTGGCCTCATTCTCCTTTGGTTCTACCGAACTTATTTCGTTACAATTCTCCATTTCTAGTAAGTTTCAATTGAGCTCTACGAACTCATGACATACAATGGATTAATAACATCGATTTTCAAATTTATGTCCTCTCAAAAGCTATATGTTGGCCTCTTTATCCTTTTGTCCAACTAAACCCTAAACCCTAAACCCTAAACCTAAACACCCACATTTAGTTGAGCTCTACGAACTTGCATCACATTCGGTGGAGCAATATCATGAGCTTAAACTTATTGTGGTACAACAAGACACTTTTTGTCATTAGAGAGTAATTTCTCCACTCAAAAGATATGTTGGCATCACTCTCCTTTGGTTCTACCGTACTTATTTCGTTACAATTCTCATTTGTAGTAAGTTTCAGTTGAGCTCTACGAACGTCTGACATACAATGGATTAATAACATCGATTTTAAATTTATGTCCTCTCAAAAGCTATATGTTGGCCTCTTTATCCTTTTGTCCTACCCTAAACCCTAAACCCTAAACCCGAAACACCCACATTTAGTTGAGCTCTACGAACTTGCATCACATTCGGTGGAGGAATATCATGAGCTTAAACTTATTTGGTACAACAAGACACTTTTTGTCATTAGAGAGTAATTTCTCCACTCAAAAGCTATATGTTGGCCTCATTCTCCTTTGGTTCTACCGAACTTATTTCGTTACAATTCTCCATTTCTAGTAAGTTTCAATTGAGCTCTACGAACTCATGACATACAATGGATTAATAACATCGATTTTAAATTATGTCCTCTCAAAAGCTATATGTTGGCCTCTTTATCCTTTTGTCCCCTAAACCCTAAACCCTAAACCCCTAAACACCCACATTTAGTTGAGCTCTACGAACTTGCATCACATTCGGTGGAGAATATCATGAGCTTAAACTTATTGTGGTACAACAAGACACTTTTTGTCATTAGAGAGTAATTTCTCCACTCAAAAGCTATATGTTGGCCTCATTCTCCTTTGGTTCTACCGAACTTATTTCGTTACAATTCTCCATTTCTAGTAAGTTTCAATTGAGCTCTACGAACTCATGACATACAATGGATTAATAACATCGATTTTAAATTTATGTCCTCTCAAAAGCTATATGTTGGCCTCTTATCCTTTTGTCCAACCTAAACCCTCCTAAACCCTAAACCCTAAACACCCACATTTAGTTGAGCTCTACGAAACTTGCATCACATTCGGTGGAGGAATATCATGAGCTTAAACTTATTGTGGTACAACAAGACACTTTTTGTCATTAGAGAGTAATTTCTCCACTCAAAAGCTATATGTTGGCCTCATTCTCCTTTGGTTCTACCGAACTTATTTCGTTACAATTCTCCATTTCTAGTAAGTTTCAATTGAGCTCTACGAACTCATGACATACAATGGATTAATAACATCGATTTTAAATTTATGTCCTCTCAAAAGCTATATGTTGGCCTCTTTATCCTTTTGTCCAACTCTAAACCCTAAACCCTAAACCCTAAACACCCACATTTAGTTGAGCTCTACGAACTTGCATCACATTCGGTGGAGAATATCATGAGCTTAAACTTATTGTGGTACAACAAGACACTTTTGTCATTAGAGAGTAATTTCTCCACTCAAAAGCTATATGTTGGCCTCATTCTCCTTTGGTTCTACCGTACTTATTTCGTTACAATTCTCCATTTGTAGTAAGTTTCAGTTGAGCTCTACGAACTCGTCTGACATACAATGGATTAATAACATCGATTTTTAAATTTATGTCCTCTCAAAAGCTATATGTTGGCCTCTTTATCCTTTTGTCCTACCTAAACCCTAAACCCTAAACCCGAAACACCCACATTTAGTTGAGCTCTACGAACTTGCATCACATTTGGTGGAGGAATATAATGAGCTTAAACTATTGTGGTACAACAAGACACTTTTTGTCATTAGAGAGTAATTTCTCCACTCAAAAGCTATATGTTGGCCTCATTCTCCTTTGGTTCTACCGAACTTATTTCGTTACAATTCTCCATTTCTAGTAAGTTTCAATTGAGCTCTACGAACTCATGACATACAATGGATTAATAACATCGATTTCAAATTTATGTCCTCTCAAAAGCTATATGTTGGCCTCTTTATACTTTTGTCCAACTCTAAACCCTAAACCCTAAACCCTAAACACCCACATTTAGTTGAGCTCTACGAACTTGCATCACATTCGGTGGGAGCAATATCATGAGCTTAAACTTATTGTGGTACAACAAGACACTTTTTGTCATTAGAGAGTAATTTCTCCACTCAAAAGATATATGTTGGCCTCATTCTCCTTTGGTTCTACCGTACTTATTTCGTTACAATTCTCATTTGTAGTAAGTTTCAGTTGAGCTCTACGAACTCGTCTGACATACAATGGATTAATAACATCGATTTTAAATTTATGTCCTCTCAAAAGCTATATGTTGGCCTCTTTATCCTTTTGTCCTACCTAAACCCTAAACCCTAAACCCGAAACACCCACATTTAGTTGAGCTCTACGAACTTGCATCACATTCGGTGGAGGAATATCATGAGCTTAAACTTATTGTGGTACAACAAGACACTTTTTGTCATTAGAGAGTAATTTCTCCACTCAAAAGCTATATGTTGGCCTCATTCTCCTTTGGTTCTACCGAACTTATTTCGTTACAATTCTCCATTTTGTAGTAAGTTTCATTGAGCTCTACGAACTCATGACATACAATGGATTAATAACATCGATTTTAAATTTATGTCCTCTCAAAAGCTATATGTTGGCCTCTTTATCCTTTTGTCCTACCCTAAACCCTAAACCCTAAACCCGAAACACCCACATTTAGTTGAGCTCTACGAACTTGCATCACATTTGGTGGAGGAATATAATGAGCTTAAACTTATTGTGGTACAACAAGACACTTTTTGTCATTAGAGAGTAATTTCTCCACTCAAAAGCTATATGTTGGCCTCATTCTCCTTTGTTCTACCGAACTTTTTTCGTTACAATTCTCCATTTCTAGTAAGTTTCAATTGAGCTCTACGAACTCATGACATACAATGGATTAATAACATCGATTTCAAATTTATGTCCTCTCAAAAGCTATATGTTGGCCTCTTTATCCTTTTGTCCAACTCTAAACCCTAAACCCTAAACCCTAAACACCCACATTTAGTTGAGCTCTACGAACTTGCATCACATTCGGTGGAGCAATATCATGAGCTTAAACTTATTGTGGTACAACAAGACACTTTTTGTCATTAGAGA